>NW_023998416.1:24859382-24902490 GCF_014805625.2 Glossina fuscipes
AACTCTTTTATGTACACGCATGTAAGTGGCGTCTTTATTTATATAACACTTTCAGATTAATGAGTTTTCTAAACATACGAACCTGTTTTGGGAAATTTGAAAAGAAAAGAGCAAGGAAACCGTACGAAAAGCACATAAATATTGTTGAAAATTTATGTATTTGCCAAAGAAATGTTACGGGATTTTTTTTTTAAGGAAATATATATATATATATTAGATTCGTTATATCGTTTGCAAGTAGGACCGCTGGTAAAAAGTGTGAAAATTTTATGCATAGGCAAGAGAAGATGCTTTGATTGGCTGATTCTGAAAATATTTTTTTTTATCAAATGATCATGAAATAGATCCTCATCACAGATCGAACCACCAAAGACTACAAACGCGCTAGTGGGTGCGCCCTTCGCCTTATAATGCATCCTTGATTTTTATATTTTTTAACTCAAATCTGCTTAAATTCGTTTTTTTTTTTTAATTGCAATGAAATTCTACCCCAAATTCTATGCCAAGTGAATGATGTAGAAAGACTTTATTCTCAATTACATCATAGGATGCCCAAGATTCGCTTTACGGCGACTACTATTAAATTTTCAGTTTTTATTATTATTATTTCTTTCCTATTTTTTTTTTTTTTTTTTTAATTTTGATTCTTTCGGTGTCTTTTGTGTAAATATTTTTATGAAGATTTTCGAAAGGTGAATGAATGAAAATTTTTATCTCTTCGTAGCATATGTTTGTTGTTATAGGATTTTATTTAAAATTTCCCCAACTTTTTATTTTGTAAAGTACTTGCGACATGTACGGTAAACATTTCTAATGAGTTGCTTTGTTTGTGGAAAAACACAACGCGATGCAATAAAAATATTATTTAATTATTGTGCCAGACAAAAGATAATCCAAAGTAAAGAAAAATTCAAAATTTCCCACATATTGACGCCTAGAGGGCTTTCTGGTTCAACACAATATTAGATTTTTAACGTTTCTGTTTATACTAAATTCTTCAAGTTAATTAAGTGTCAAAAGTCTGTTTTTTTTTTTTTTTTTTTAGTATAGTATATTACTAATAAAGTGTAGAAAAACAAAATATATTTTAAAAACACATAACATAAAAAGTTCTGTTTGCCTTGCGGTATTCAAGGTGATAGGTGTCAAACATCTTCAGAGAAGATATAAAGATAGCAACAAATTTTTGCTAATTGCATGAACACTTTACATTTACAACAGATCGTACATAGTAGCATCAAATATTAACTTGATATGCAACTTGTTAGGCAAGCGCAGAGACCCTTTCATTTATCTGTAAGATAGCATCATCATAGGGGACGTAACAGTGATATAACAGAAGACGCTGCATATGTACATTCCCGACGCGAACATCACATAAGAGACTCGAAAGTGATTCTTATCAAAAATCCCGAGCGGTGAACGCGCTCTACGGCCAGAAGAAAACGGAAACGGGCGGTTTTGTCTTCGATGTACTGAAGAGACGATGAACTAAGAAGCTCTAATGCAGGCATGAAGGGGCGCCAACTATGGCCAACTCTACCCTAAGTGGTCATTCTGCAAGAAACCATTTGCTTATAACCATCAAAAGTACGACTTTGATGCTCTCTCTAACATTAGATGTTCGCTTTTCCCCATTTTTGCGCAAGTACTAGAAAATTGTTCTTAGAACATACTATCATAGCTCTATAACTTGTAGTTTATTAGTAATGAACTAAAAAAATAACACTTTTCTTGCTTTTCTTTTCTTCGTAGTTGAAGTTGCCCTGCCGCCGTGTTCATTGGTCAATTTGGCCCATTTTCAAGATCAACTTACAGGCAAGAGCTTACACATTTTCTGCCCGATTTACAGCCAAGAGAATAACACACAAACACACAGACGAACATCCGACAGATGAATGCATGAACAAGAAGACTTGATCAAAACTATATATATGTACATTAATGTATTCTTTACACTATGTCTGGGTTTTTCGTGTCGGATGCTTCAGACGTTTTGACAAAATGATTGCAGGTATATATTTTGAGGGCAGTAGTATGATAGAATATTCAATTTTAATTATTCAAACAGATTTCTAGCTATTTTGCTGACATGTCGTTGAAAAATATTATTTTGACCCAACTCATCGATCATTGCGGTAGGCTTGTTGCAGACTAAGCCTGAATCGCCTGAAGAAAAAAAAATTCATATACGATTTTGAACATCGTAATCGTGATTTCAACGAATCCAAAACAGACAAAAGACGATGTTTGCATTCACCTATATTTAGCATATAGCATCTATGCCAGTTATCAGTTACGTATTTATGCTGTGAGTTATGAAGTCCATCGACATAATGTAATGCCGACGATGGATTTGGTACTCTAACAGCTAATATTTTCGAGTACACGTAATAACATAATGAAAATAAATATCATGTAAACGTCATGTAGATGCTTGTTCTATACACTTCCATTGATTGGACGCTTCCAACTATAAACTAATTAACCTGGGCTTCACCTAAACCTGATAGTAGCTTTTTACTTAATTTTAAATTAAGATTTCTTTTTCTAATGATTGAAATGATGAACGAACGAACGGACGGACGGACGGACGAATGAAATGATCAAAATGACAGGCGGACGTATGGACGGACGTATGGGGGTGTACAAAGGAATAAATATGTGGGAGAAGCTATAGCTTACATTATTTGCAGAGAAAATAAAGTCACGTTTATTATAGGATTAAATTATGAATAGCGCGGGTTATCGCAATAATTGATTTTTAGCCGAGATCTCTTCTTATTGCAAACTCAAATCAGTTCGCTCGTGGACAATATTGCGATTAATAGGAAATAACAAAAATGTCATTAATAAGACGCCACATACATATGGGTCAGATTATCTGCACATCTGCTCTCTTCGACATCTGCTAACTTTTTACGCATTTCAACACTTTATATAAAATATGTAAAAATTATTGCATCACACACAATCCGTATAGCGTTAAATCAATTATTGAACATCTGTTGAGCGTAACGTAATCATCGTTAACGTTAACAGAATTGTTTTATATATGTATTGAATTTATTAATATACCAGTCAACCGCCTGGTCTCGTATGTACACCTTTTACATATTTTATTATGATTGAATAAATGTAAGCTATCGCGAGGTATTTTCTCAAATTTTCATGCGAATATGATTGCAATGGCAATTATATAATTAAATCAAAATAAAGCGTTTCGACAAAAGACTAACAATGTTTAATAATTTAATGGTAAATAGAACAACATCCCGAAGATGCCTCAACGCAATGACCTCTACGTTTGTGTTCGTGTCAGTAGTAAATTTTTTTCATTATTTTTATGAGTTATCGGTGAATATTGGCCAGCAGTGGGCAAAGTTAAAAAGTTCGTAGCCGACTTTTTAAAGTCTTTGATAACCGGTATCAAAATCTAAATCGATTTCAGCTTGCGGTAAGTCTTTCTATAGGTACGTCTGTCCGCCTTAAGTATTTTCCCTATAATGTAAATTGAAATATTGACCTCAAATAACTAAGCCTTGTTTTGAAAGGCAAAACAAACCTTTGGAACGGTTGAAATTTCTATATGCGACCTATGGATGATCCAGGAGTAACTGCACAAAAAAAAGGAAAATCGCCCACGCTCACCGGTCTCTATCGATAGAAACCGGAGGTATAAAAGATTCGACCACAACGGATTGTAATAATTCGTAATAAAGGCGCGATTTATCAAAAAATATTGCAAAATAAATACACTCTTGCTCGGATTTAATTAAATTTTTTGAGAGATAAAATTTGTTTATTTCATATTTCGGGAAATATGCTTTACGGTTTTATCGTTGTTTGCATTTATATATATATATATGTTTTTCTTTAATTACGACCACCAGCCACTCAGAGGATGTCCCCTGTACGTGCGGGCACGGTGTTGATCAGGAAGGCTTATAGGGAGTTGGTGAGAAGGCGAAAGGGAGCGGGGTGAAGAAAGAGAGCTGTGTTTATGAACGTCGGACCTGAAAATGGATGACACATCAGGTAAGGCAGGAAGGACCACCAGGTTGTTCCAAAGGCAGGCGGATTAAAAATCGACGAGCGCATGAAAACCCTGAGAAAGCCGTGTAGCCCAGTTAAAGAATTTAATTTGTGGACATATCTCTTTTATCTCCGCAAAACATTTGCCCTGAATGTATGAAGTATCTTAAGTTCCATTGAACTTTCATCTCTAGCTTGCATATAAAACGCACACACAAAAATAACTTGCATAATATAGGGCGACATTCAAACAACCTCTACCGCCAATATCCAAAGCGCACACGTAATAATGCAACCGGTGCCCATTAATATTATTTAAATGTTTCCCAAACTTAACGGCAATCAAAAGAAACAATTCGGGATTTACATTTGTTTTCACAGACGACGTTTTAAGTTCGGAAATATAATTACAAAACGAGAAAAATCGCTTTCCCCCATTCGTAGCATGCTTAGACGTTTTGTAAAACGCTTTCCGGTGAATATTTCTATGATTATTTTTTTATGTTCGCTAAAGTGATTATAGGCCTTAGTGATTATGAAGCCTAGCGACAGGTAAATAATCTTTCTTTGTCACTTAATTTTATTATTATGATTATTTCCTTGTTTTTATATATAAATAGAGGGAAAATTAAATTTTTTTTTTTTTTCTAATTGCTATTAATTCACTATCTACCATATCTATTAGGAAGTTAATACCAAGTTTTGTATTCCGAGTGCATCATTTTTTCTGTAACTACTTCATCAAGGTTCTCTATATGCGAGGGTACTATCCCAGCAGCTATCAATATGCTTTCGTTTTTCTGCTTTATTCAAAGACAAAGTACTACTGAAATATTCGCTGAGCTATGAACAGACAACGAAAAACAAAGAAGAAGAAATAATATTGGAATAGAGAAAGCGAATAAAGTCATCGATAAAATCGAATAGATTTCGTCTTCTTGTTTATGGAAAGTAGTAGAGTGTGGTGTGCTACTGGCTGATCTAATTTAAGGAACTCAATATGCTGAGGAATACTAATACTACCAACAATAAACGGACAGGCACTACTGCGTCTATTATTGATGCGTAACCAGCTGGGATGGAGAAGCAAGTATTAGTTGATTGGATTACCGTAGAGACACAAAGCAAGTTGTCGTCTCGATGTAGAATTCATATTCTGCCAAGCAGAGAGGAAAAATGTGTGTTCATTGATTATGTCCATCACTAGATATACATTTTGAAAAAAATACTTTTTACTATATTCTCGATATTTGTGCTTTTATTTTGCCATAAAAATGGGCTCAGTCAATCTAAACAATTTCTGCTCGTATTAGTCTAAGGCTATAGTTAGGGCTATAAAACAAGGGTTGCCTTTGCAGATAGGGAAATCTCTTTAAGGTTTATTACGTTAATATCTTCTACTTATTGAAGAAGTCGCCCATTTGAGTCACATCTAATAGTAAGCTAATAATGATGGCAGAAGTAGAAGGAAATACCAAGACTGAGTGCTATAAAAATGTATTCGAAACTTTTAATTTAACAAATTGTAAAAATGAATTTTTTTTTTTTTTTTTTTTTTTTTAGGTTATTGCAAGATCTTTGCTTTCTGCTTATTTATCTTCCCATCCTTTGCAAACACAAAGCAGCAATAAGAAATGTGTTTGCATATAAGATTGTACAGGTATTTGGGCATCAAACAAACATTAAACCTATAAAAATGAACGGCTTTCGCTATGAAACTACATTTTCAAAAGCAAGAAAATATCTACTGATTACATATCCAGCCAAGTAGATAATTATTTATTTATTTAGGTATCTCTGTGTCAATAGGTTGTTCCTTACCCAAAGAAGATCAATTGTGATTTAGGGAAACATGTGTGCATTGCTGATAGTTTCCTACTTATTGTTAGGTTAAGAAAGGTAGTTTCAACAAAAGGGTTAAAAATCTCAAAAAGAATTAGCGCGTTTCTGTTAATTTTATTGCCATGTTAAAGGAAACGAATGCCTGAACCCGGGGGGTGTAACCAGACTACATATGTGTGAAAGTGCATCATTAGAGGAGCAAAGTAGTCACGTAAATAAACCATAAAACCACCGTTTCAATCGATATTTTACACAAGCAAGCAAGCAAGTAAAAAGAAAGAGCTGCAAGTTTTATTGATTATTTATTTAAAATATTACACGATTTAAGAACTAATAAAATTTAAGTAAATAAAGTCATTTCTCTTCCCATCTTTCTTATAACGCAGCCTTAGTCTAGAAGAAAATCATTAGCGGTGAGATTTTTATGCAGATACCCTATAGTAGAGCTCGGGCCACAATTGAATACTCTACACCACTTTGCTCAATACTGTTACTCATATTACGACTTTTCAAAATAAGGTGTTGTGTGGGGCCTGGTCGAAACATGTTGGCCTACCACACACACTTCATTAATATATCTCAAAAATTGCCAACTGTAGATTGAACACAAGAAAATAAGCCAGACAGACGGACGGACATACGGGAAGACAAACTCAGGACATACGGACACATGACCAACAGATTGATTAAGAAAGTGATTCTGAATGAACGGACATACGGACAGATAACAATATAATAAATGGCGGACAGTATAATAAATGACGGGTCCTTCCGAGTGTTGCACACCTCCCTTACATCGCAAGTGCTGTCGAGTATAAGAGCGGAAGAAATGCTTTCTCAGCAAAGCTCTGAGCTTGAAATATAAAATACAATCAACAATTTTTAGCAAATATAGAGAAATATTTTTGTAGCGCAAGTTGAAAATTCAATATATACATATGTATATATATGTATACATACAGATATTTATATTTTTGGTACAAACACAAGGTACGAGCTCACTACACATGCATATTATGTTGTAGCTTAAAAGGCGCAACAAATGTGCAACCAGCAGTTGTAGCATCGTACCCAAAACCGTCAGAGGCAGCAAAGAAAATATCTGCAAAACAGCACACCGTGCATGCACATAAACAAAAGATTGCAGGATATAGACTTGCATGGTAAATTAGTATTTAACAACAAATACACAAAAAAACAACTATAAATACATAAAAATAAAAAAAATAAAAAAAATAAAAATAAGAAACATATACACAATATCACATACAGTAAACTGGGCAAAGGATCTGTATATAGAGAGAACTATGAACATTTGTTAATTATTCTCAGTATGACAAGAGTTTATTTAAAAATGCAATTTTAACACCCCGAGTGACATTTTACGAGTTTTGCTTAACGATTGTCTTCCTAACCCCATGTCATCGTATCATGGGCATTGGCTAGGGCTAGCGTAACGAAATCGTTAACAAACATTCAACGGATGACGAGTTCTTCAAAACGTTTAATGCTGACAACTTGATTTAAAATGTTATAAATTCACTTATGCACGCTCAATATCCTCCTTCGAGTTTTTCATCTTTAGTCTTTAGCTCGCTCGCCATACCATTTACCTGGGATTTAAAAGTAGATAATCTATGTACATTGATTTTGTACGAGACGATATAGTAACACGGAGAGCACACGTTCGCAATGATTTCATATAATTGCTGACCATATAAATTTCGATTGACTATTGATTGTTCGTTTCCAGTGAAATAGTTACTTATGCAGTTTAATTAGTTACACTACACTATTCTATTCTGTTCATTGTTCTATCTTTTCTTTATTTATTTATTTTTTTTTTATTTATTTGTTTTTTTTTTCTCCTTAGTAGATAGAGTGCTTCATAAACTGCAGATTATTTCTCATAATGAGTTTGACTTTTCTTTATTTTCGAAAATATTTAAACGGCATTTATGTGAATTCATGTTAAAAACGTCTTTAACGAAAATCATGCATTTATTTACACATTCATCGCAGTATATACATTTATTCAGTCAATTTTATATATTTATGGCAAACAATTGCGATTATATATATAATAAGTGTTTATCAATCGGTTATATATACATGGTTTTAACTTATCCTTGTAACGATTTATTCGTAACAGACGTGATTATACATGTGTCAAGTAATTAGTTATACACGAGATTCTGTTAAGCTTCTTACATATTCCTAGTCATTCATTCATTTCAGATCACATTATTCGGACGATTAATTATGGGATGATCACATACTTACAAGGTCATTGTCAGCCATAATGTTAGTATTAAGCCTTTTTTTCCTTAATTCATAATTTCAAGGAACAGCATAGCAAAAAGTTGTAAAAAATGCGATCTCTAGACGTAATCGACATGGAAAAAATTGAATGGAATGGAAATGGAATGGAAAAGAATAAAAAGGCAGCTGCACTTAGGGAACGATTTCGCACTTATAATATATTTATCGGACGATCATGTATTTGCAGCTTACGTATACATCACATACTCATCAGAAGTTCAAAGATTTATAGCACAATTGTTAGTCCATTATGTTACATGTTTACAAAACATGTTTATCAGTGAAGATAAAACGGAAAACCTCGCACTGTTCACCAGAACGAATTACCTCAATTTTTATGGTTGGACACAATTTCCCAAATTTAAACGAGCAACGGTAGGACGTTTTTGGCCACAGATTATAACGGAACCAAAACCTTTTAAAGTACAAAACACTTGAAATGACCGTTGACGGTTTCTTCATTTAATAAATTGAAGGTCAGAAAAATGATTTTGCAAGCACTGCATGTATATTATACGTAATGCTACAATCAGTGAAGGTCGTTTCGTCACTTATAGCTCAGTAGTTGTAGCGCTCTTGTAATAATACTCCAAGATACCAATTATATTACGAGTGGCTTTGTTTCTAATTTCTTATTGCCGCTTAAATGAAAATCTCTCTCTTACTTGTAGATAGTGTCTTTAATCGCTCGACTTTTGCAATATATGAAAATTCTTTCACGCTCAACATAAAAGCCTAAAAAAAAAAACGAAAAATTAAATTCGGAGGGAAAAATTTGGCTATACAGACCTAAAATATATATCTTATATAGTTTTGTATGATCTACAGCAAGTGATTACAATTGTAAGTAAATATAAAGAGAGGTTGGCTTATTTTTTTTTTTTCACTTATAGAATACACATGGATATTCTTATTGTTGCATTTGTTGCATCTCGTCGCTAATCAACAACGAATTCAACTTTTAAAACTTTTGAAAACATAGGGAGTTTTTTTGGCGAATTTGATCCGTTTGATTGCAAACAAACTCATATTGGCTACAGGTTGAATGTTTACCGTATAAATGCACATAGACTATCGGACGGATAGACGGACCGACGTACGGCCTCTGAATTGATTTAGAATTCGATACCTCCCTGAAGCTTCCATGTGGGTTTTGCAACTGTTTTAACAGAACCAACATAATTTTCCAAAAATCGATGCGGCATATAGTGATATCGCTTTCGGCCAAATATTACCTTTTGTTGCGTATAGTTTTTTCATAAACGCACGAAATAATTATAAACAATACGTTATAGTACTTATTGTAAATGCTTTATGTATTTTCCACCGTGATCGGGAAATTGTAAAAATATCAATAAAATTTATAAACGGCTGCACTTACTAACAATCGATTAAATGCTTCAAGTGGCCAATCATTCAAAATGCTATTGAAATTATTTCAGTACAAATTAAATAAATATTATTCTAATGCATTAGAATTAATGCAAACCCATATGAGGTGAATAAGAATTCTTCATAACAATAGAATTTACGCATGAGTCAGCGAAAGTACATAACATTTGGCTAAAAAATCCGTGACTAGAGCTTTTCAAGATGCAAAATCACAAAAGAATAATTATTAAGCGGAAAAAAAGTCATATAGCATTAGTAGAAAAAAATTTTAACGCGTTCGAGGACGTATATGTGATAAAAATTCGTTTTCATTGCGATCTAAAATGACGTAAACGCTATAACATTTCAATCTTGACCGCAAGCACTTTTCATTTAATTTTATAATATAATCTTGGGGATTGTTTTAATAATATATTGAAGGATGGCAGTAATTGATTCTTTAGCTTTTTCCATACAAAGCGTAGATTTCGTAGATATATATAGTTAGAAAAAGGAGCATTGTCCCATTGTCTTATTGTCCCTTTCTCTCATCTTTTCTCTTATACGAATGCTATAGCATTTGGCTTACCCCAGTTAAAAAATGTAATGCAAAAATAACGTAAATGCTATAGCATGAGATGGTAAAAACATGATTTTCTAACTACCCTTGGAAAACGTGTTCAATCAGAGACGTTCATGACAATTGCACTATCCACGAACGTGTTAATTAGAAAAAATTAGAAAAAGCAATGCTCTTAAGATATCGATAAAATATTTTCATCTATACCTTATTATAAGGTAATGAAAAGTAATGGCAAACGCCGATTTGTATTCTTTTCAAAAACACGATCAATGCGTTTGCATCGTGCACTATGCACTCAAATGACGAATTAAGATTTGATTTGATACATGTTTTTATTTACATATAGCTCATGTTGGATGGTGAATTCATCCATTCATGTTCACCTCTTTTGATTCACGTGTTTGACATATGTTGTGCAATTGAAGGGAAGGTAAATAGGCATAGAAAGATAGATAGAGAGAGAGAGAGATAGAGAGTGAGACGGAGGCTGAGGGAAAAGGATGGAAAGGAAAATGGGAATGGAGAAAAAGAGCGAGAAACATTGAGCAAAAGAGAGAGGAAGATAGAGAGAAAGAAAAGGAGAGAAGGAGAATGACAGAGAAGGCAACGATTACCAAACTAATCTCTGCGGATTTTAAAGCCTTGGAAATAATCTAAAAATTTGATTAATATAAATAATCAATATTGAGTATAAATAAAATGAAGAATGAATTTTTATAAAAAATACGAAATCTACAAATTCAATGCTTGTCACTTGAAAATTGTCAGTATTGAGAGAGGCGATCAAAGCCAAATACAACCTTCTTTTGCAAGTTTTCTCTCCCTTTGCCGTGTTCAAATTTAAAGCTTCCAAGGTTCAAATAGTTGAAATTGTGCCCTTAATAAAAATGTTGTTCTTATGATCGAGGAGCAAAAAAGGTAACAAATAAAATAACTCTTAAATTTAATATAAATTGTAGGAAACTTGCATATATAAAACGAACCTATAGAACAAACATATAGAACAAAATCTTTAATTATGATCATGAAACCAAAAAATGAAACAAAAAAAGGTAGCGACCACAGCGGCCTGTAGTTTGAACACAAGGACACAAGACAGATAGGCAGACCAACAGACAAGCTTAGATCGATGCAAAAAGTGATTCCGAATCGCTCGGCACAATGAAAGTTGGATCAATCTCAGCTCCTTCTTTATGTTACATACATCCCCAAAAACTTAATATACCCTTGTATCACAATGTAAGAATATATACATATACATATATGTTACTCTAATTATAACTATCGTAAGACAATTTGAAAAAACGAGATTTCTTTACGACTTACTTCGTCTTTATAAAAAGAAATAAGAAGAAGAATAATTGGCGGTAAATATTCGATACCTTTCCTTTAGGCCCTTACAATTTCAATAGACTAATCAGGACTAATCAAACACAAACTCTTAGATATACGTTATTACTAATCGATATCTGCTTAAGGCGAGAACATATTCGTGCGTTATTTCCTTAATTAATCAAATGCTTTAATAATAATATATTTTCAAAATTATATTATAAAAAAAATTTAAAAAAATATGGGTACAGTTTGAATCTCGCATTTGTATTTCCTTTTAAGAAGAATATTGTAGTGTCATACAAATACCATTTAGTTATAAGCTTTTATTTTCAAAGGAGTTAGTTATATATGATGAAAGATAAAATTGGGGTTTCGTACGAATTGCAGCAGAACAGATGGCGAAGAAAAGTACATCCATATTGATTTCCAGATGCCACAGATCCTAGTGTAAGAAAATCTCGTCCTTCTTATGGGATCTTAGGATTATTTAACTGTTTCTTTCTAGCCTTATTGTAAGTCTATTATATTAAATGTAATGTTTTGTAATTTATTTAAAACCACAAAATGAAATTATTAATGAAATAATTATATTGAATTTATATGTTTTAGAAACCAAAAGAAAAAGAAAAAAAGAAAAAGCACGCCTTCTTATCTACAGCGCAGGCATGCATTCTTTGCATTAAAATGAATATGAAGATTAACAACAAAGATGAGATTTTGTTAAATTCTATGGAATTCCATTATGAAACGAAGAAGAAAAGCTGTTAAAAATATCTAATTAAAATTTTTGAATCTCTCATTGGTTTAAACAAAGTTGAAACGAGGCAAAGAGGTAGACGATGAATCTTATGTTTAGTCATCATTTAGTTAAGGTTTTTGAGATAATGAAAAATATCAACGGAACATGAAAATGGTTAACAGACAAAAACTTTGTAACAAGTATAGGAAAAAAAGAATAAAGACTATAAGAATATAAAGAGAGAAAGGGAGAAGCACACATAACCTAATGTGGAAACAGTAAACAACACGAAAATCCAATTAGTTAAAAATCATAATGAAGTCTGTGTACATATATATATATATATATAGCGGAGTAATGTGTGAAAAGAGTAAGAGTTTAAGAGAGCAGTAATAAAACTTATATAAAAAACGTATATACACGGGAAGGTATATAAAAAGCAAATATCTATATATATTTTTTATATAAGTAGATTATCAATAAAAAGGAGAGAGAGCAAGAGATAGATAGCGAGAGTGAATAACTCACTTGGGCCAAAATTAATAGGCAGAAATTTTTCAATGAAATTAAGTCTTCTTCATTTTATATATTAAGAACGACAAAAAAAAGAAGACAGACACAAAGAAAAATATCGATTTCCGTTAACATATTAGACATACTAAGGCCCATTCGGAGCTACGAGTCCCGATATTTCACATTATCGGAGTATTCATCGCGATTATCAGATCATATATTTTTTGAAATTGCAACGACAACAACAAAAGAAGGGAAACTTACAAAGCGTAGTTAGTGTACTTGCATGAGGGTCAACTGGAACGTGCCTACGAAAAATTCTTGCTCAATATTCTGCTTTTATACTCACACATTTGTATAAACATGAAGAATTCATTAACAGTTAAGCCAACCAACAGTTTTTATGTCCTATACCACTACAAGTACTACAAGCAGACATTGAGTTTGTTTGCGTTTATGCGACACCTAAGATAAACGCACTCTTTAGCTAACCTACCTTTTATGAGGCGGCATCTATGATACCAGAAAGCGATTCTAAATCGATCTAAGGTTGTCTATCCGCCCGTCCATCTTTCGACGCAAGGCTATACGAAGTGTGTGCAGATCTATGCAACACACACAAGGACTTGAGATAAACCCATCTTCTACTACTATACCTATCGATTCAGAATCACTTCCTTAATCGATCTGAGTTTGTCTACCCATACGACCGTCTCGTTTCCTTTTATTCAACCTGCAGCCTGCAGTCTTGGCGATGTTATAACAAAATTTGGTAGACTAACGTGCGTTGGCCGAGGACAAATGCCAATGAAAAAAGTTGGGGTCGGATTACCTTCTCGGCTACTTCCTTATTTTGAAATAACTGTAAGACATTGTAGGGTGCTTAATGGTGAGCCGCGGCCTATTGTAACGGTTTCACTTGTTTATTTTACAATTTATTTAACCCAGAAAGGGTGAAAATTCGTTTTTTTCTTCTTCGTGTATTCAAATCATCCTCCTCGGAAGGTAATATTTAACATTAGCTGAGGTTATTTTCTCCTGAAAGGCTGAATGTGACTTAGATTAATTCAAATTCACTTTTTTAATTATAGACTATTCAGTATATTGCAAAAAAAGTGGGCGTATAGAACGAGAGAAATTTGGCTAAAACTTCTTACCACTTCACACTAATCAAGAATGTACATATATTTCATGCGATGTTTGAAACACGATTCCAGAATATTTAGAATAAAGATTGATAATAAACCTTATGGGTATGAAAATTAATTAATTTTGCACATTTTAACCAAAAAAAAAAAAAAAAAAAAACAAAAAACAAAAGCATTATTAATCAAAGACATATAATGTTAATCAAAAGCAAAGCAAAGCAAATAAAATTTTGTTTTCAACTTCTCTTTACGCGCTAATGTATTTATCTTATATAAACAATATGTTCCTTAATCTCATTGGTTGGTAGCTTGTTAACATATATAAATAAAACCCATTAAGGGGACAATGATTATATTTTCACATTTCTCCTCTCTTATTTATTTCTCTGTTTACTTTTGTATATAATAAATATACTAATACTAAGCACATCTCCTTCAAGCATTTGTATATGAATGATCTTCGTTTCTCTTTTTAAGAGTGAAAGGGATAACTATAGTGTATATATAGTGCTTTTCTCTATCTAACCGCCTGCATTAAATAATAAAAAAAAGGGCGTTTATATCTGTTTTCTTTTTACTATGAGAAAACAAAAAAAAATTCAAGAGAGATCACTACTTTTTTTGTGAGTTTAACCTAAGTATGCGTTTACGTGTTTGCTGTGTACTTATGAGTTTGAAGAGGCTTTAACAAAATCATAATGTATTATAGTATTTGTTTTTGTGTTAAACCTATAAACGATTGTAGTAGAAAACATAAGACGGGAGATGAAGACAAATAAAAACAAAAAAAACAAAAAAAAAAAAAAGCAGAAAAAATAAAAGAAAAACGACTCATATTGAAGTGTAGCAAAAGAACACAAAGTGTTTCAGTTAAGCGCTAGCACTGAACCGGGTAACAATATATACGTTCGTTACTTTGTGAGTTTATTATTTAACAAAAACATATATAAAAAATATAATGAAAAAATATTTAAAAAGAGTATGAAAACATACAAATACAAAGTAAAAGAAATATTAATGAACAATAAACGAAAATAAATATAACACAACAATCCCGTTAAGAAAATTAATGGAATTAATTTTAATCTCTTTAAATTTAAATGAAGACGAAAATAATATAACTTTAAACCGCCGCCGTCGCTTATTAGCTTACTAGCTAATAATTTCACAATGTCGTTTAAGTGTTAATAGATTGCTTTTGTTGACATATGTAAATTGGTTATGATATTTATTCTTTAATGTTTGTTTTAAAAATTTTTTAAAAATATGATAATAAAAAAAAAACGAGTGCATTTAATGTATTAATAAAAAAAAAATTTTTTAATGAGAAATTTATTCCGTTGCTATTGAAAGAACAAACAGCAACGAATTTTGCTTGTAATATCTTGTGACAATAAAATATTTATTATTAAAAAAATCAATAAAGAAAAAAAATTCATAAACAAAAAAAAAAAAAAAACAAACACCACAAAAAAACACAATGGATCTATTAACCTTCGGTAGAATAGCCAGTCTTCTGATAGTTTGTTTATATTTAAGTAAAGCGGAGAGCAAACATAAGTCAGGACGGGGGAGAGGTTCAATGTGGTGGTAAGACTTTTGCAATTTCTTTTTACAGCTTTTCACTTACTATTTGTAACTTGACATTCTCTTATAATAAATTGAGAATTTTTTTTTTTTATTTTTGGATGTGCAATTATCTTGCGGATTATATTCATAATTTTCATGAAGATGCAATAGCTTTGTGTGGCCTTTTGGGACATTAAAGCATGCACTACTTGATTTCGTTACCCGTTCGTCTGTTATGGTTATGTGTTGCCGTTTCTAGCATTAAAGCATACATAATTTGATATCGCCAAGTCCGTCTATATCTGCCTGTAAAGTCATCCGTCCGAGATAGTGGAGAGAATTCATATCGTTTCGACGCAATACAATTTAAAGTCAATTACACTTTTCTGTCTATCCGTTCATCTCTTAATATGCTTGACTGAAGTGACTTATCAAATATTGAATTTAACACGTTGTCTAAAAAGTATTGAGCCGAAATGAATTCGACATTCATGCATTCGCATCAATCATTTTGTTCGTACTCTCTAATCGCAGGGAATGCGGGACCATTCGTATTCTTATTACATTCAGAGCTTTTAAAACCCATTAAAATGCATAGAGCATTTATCTTCAAATCTTACGGTAATTAAAGTTATTTGAGTCAAATAAACTACAAAACTATTTGCTAAAGATTGGAAGCTCACGTAAACGCCCGCTTAAGAGCTGTGAAATATATATAAATTATTTTACTCGTTTTGGGTATATAAACTTGACTCGTTCTTTTAAGCTGGATACACTTTTAGATATAAGCAAAAATATTATATAAAAAATTGAACGAAAAGGCATTATATTCAAATGTTCAGTAGCTCGCGCTAACATTAGTTACTTTACAAGGGCTTTATGTGAACCCCTTCTCTCAGCTTTCATTTATGCTCAATAACGTTTGTTAACTTCACCTCATGATAACATTGTAGAGATAGTCTCGGTAGAGATATTTTACTAAAAGTGATCGATCATGATCGGCAAACAATGCTTTTAAGCGAGGTTTCTATAATTTGCTGAATAGTTTTGTTTTTTATCTCAATTTTATTTATGATAATAGGTTTTTCCATTAATTTATGTTTATTTTATTAAATTTATTTGATATTTTGTGCAATAATTTATTTTCAATAACATTTTTTTTTTCTTTTTTATTATCTATAAAATAAAAATATTTGATATCTCGCATATATATATATATATATATATATATGCATATATATATGAAATAAATTTTAGCAAGTTTTTTACTCAAGTCTTTTGTTTCAAAAGACAAACAATTCATAATAATGTACATGAAATAGATTATTAATCACTAAACTAAAGCATGCTATAAAAATATTTAAAATATCTGCATCCTACACGCAAGACAGATACATCAAGTTCATTCGACCGTTTGCAATGCTCAGGAGGTATTAAGCAAAATTTAACCCAAAGCAAACGTATTCTTTATTCCCATAAGTACCATTCGTTTATAGCTTTACCATATAAAGAATAAGAGCGAAATTACATACACGTTACTTAAAATTCTTAACAAAGAAAAACAAATATGCAATTGATGGCAAATTTTTGTTGAATTATTGAATTTGTTGTTGTTGTTGTTGCTGTTGTTCTACTAGAGAGATATTTTTCAAAAATCATCTTCCTAAACAGGCGGCTGTCCGATAGAACATAGTGTAATCAGCTGTGGCACGAGGCAGGCAACTATAAGATCTGCTGCGTGCTATAACCAATGTGTTAGAAAATTTGAAAATTATTACTACTACTACTACTACTACTACTACTACTGCTAGCTATTGTAAGCAACTAAAGTTGTAAATTCTTCATAGCATAAGACTTTTGCATTGAAACAGAGCAAGACATCTTTTAGAAACAAACTAAACTGCAGTGACATACAGTCACAAGAAGGAAGGCCGAATGTAAATATTTTGCTTTACTTAGATGATTTCCGATATGACAAACAGTTGAACGGGACTTTAAGAAAAAGGATAAGAAGATTTGAAATGAGTGATGCAGCACTAAAATAACAAATCATTTCATAAAGATAGCTTGGAGCGTTATCTGAATATGCTAAGATTTTTATATAAACTGCTATATCAAAAGTTAAAAGACAAAACATCCTTTCGACACATTTTTTGATGAAACTTTGAGTTTTATATCAAATTTGAAACTATCGTAAAGCATTCTACTTCATATCCGTACTGACCATTAAAACACAGAAAGCTTTTGACATATCTTTCGGGTACTTAGGTACGTTGTAGCCGATGGTCATTAACCCACTAAGCGGTAGATCGATCATCTGAGATGCATAAACCCAGTAATTCAGCTTGCGATTGATTTGTATGTAGGTATATATGTTATATGTGTTTAGGTGAATATTTTGTAATCAGGATTTGAAGGGTCTAAAAATTAATTTATAGGTTATTATGAAGCATTAAACTTTGCTAATATATATATTGTGAGACAAAGTGTTGCACATCCTGCTATATAAGCAGATAAAATATTCTAATATCTAGCACGAATAAAACTAAAGTGTGTAGTGTTACAAATGTATACTAAAGTGTATACAACTTTAGAAATGCAGAAAATGTCAGGCAGAAGTAAATAAGGAAGAAGAAAAGTGCTTTCATGTTTAGAAGCTTCTGTGCTCACTGTGTGTGTCGCACTATAACGAAATTATTTAGTTTCACATTTAGGAAACGTCGTAACCTACATTAACAATCAATCCAATAAAGAATATACTTTAGGAACTCCTCATCATGCTTCCATGAGGGATCGTCATAATTCCTATGAAAAGCGAACCAAGCGAACCTTTAAACAAGGAAATCTGGGATGTTCTTAAAAAACTTTACCAACCATTGAAACGGTTATATAAACAGACTGTATAGGGATGTTCAGAGAGTAAGTTCGTTTTTTTTTTCTGTCGAAAAAGAAAATCATAAACGGTCCAATTCATTGCATTTGAACACTCACTGATCGCACGAGATATTATTATACGATGAATTGTATCAACTAACGCTTTCGTTTTTGTGGCGTCAACTTTGACTGACCTATTAGAACTTGACGTATTCTCAACTTCAACATTGCCGGAAAGAAATTTTACAAACCAACTTTTACATCATTATTTTGTCAATAGATTTTCTCTTCCTCCATACACATGGGACAATTTTTTTCGTGCTTAAACAGCATGTTCACCTTTTTGATGGTAAAAATTGTGAAATGTGGCGAAAATGCTGCTTTCGTCTTTCCATATCTATTGCGTAGAATGAAACAAAGCTTTCCACAAACAAGACTTCCTCTACTAGCTAACAAGATATATAATGACAATGCGACTTGAGCGAGCTCTTGATTCTTCTATTTGAAAAAAAAAAAAAAAAATTCATTTCCGAACAGCCTAATAAAAATGATATGTTATGCTAAAATTATGTATTACTCTATCATATCAAAGTGGAATCGTTATGTACCAAATTAAGAAAAAGGAAAGAAAAAAAAATGACTAACTGTCAGATTAAGTACATCACAGTTTTATTAAATGAAGCGCAGAAGATAATAAATTTCTTATTACATTTTTGGAAACAATAAACACGTTTAAAGCTCTTTATTGCCATTGATATTCAGCAGGTAGGCTTTTTTGCCCCACTCTCTCTCTCTTTCTCTCTTTTTAATTCTCTCTCTCTATGTTTCTTTCTTTTTACACACTTACATTTAATATCGCATTTTATTAAAAACGTAAAAACTTTTTATAGCCTATTCTCTATTTATTTTTCATGTTAACGCTTCCATCCAAAAATTACTTAAATAAATCCCAAACAAAAAAAAAAAAAAAAAGAAACAAAAGTTTGATGTATAACTAAACTGATATTAAACAAAAGCAGCGTAATACGTAGCCAAATAAAAGCAGTAAAACATTCGTAGACAAATAAACACATTAGCACACGTCATGTGAAACATAATCATTAACCGGAGCATTCAACCGAACAGATACCTAAAAAAAAAAAATAATAAATAAAAAATAACTAAATAAATAAATAAAAAATGTGTAATAATAATAAAAAGAATAAAAAACAACGGTATGACATTTTGTTTCCAGAAAATCTAAATAAAAAAGAAAGAAAAAAACTCGCTTATATTTTATAACTACTTCGACACGGAAGCTGTATTGTTGCTGTGTGCTCCGTTTGTTACCTTTTGAGTGTTGAACTTATGAAATTGTCATTAAAAATTCTATCAACGTAAATTTGATAAACTCGCACATATGACTGACTGACTAAAGCTTTCTTTTAAAGCTTTTCGTTTTTTTTTTTTTTTTTTTTTTTAATTTAATTTCAAATATACCTGAGGGGTCATTAAAGCGTTTGTAGAAGCAGTGTGTTTGTCTTGCTAAATGAATATAACAGAAACTTGGGGGGGAAAGGAAAATATAATTATTATATAAATAATATATAAAGAATTATAACACTAATATTGAAAGTAATTAACGTAGGAGCTTTTCCTCGGAATAGATAAATATAATTTTGTGTTATTACATAACGTAATAATGAGGATATAAATTTCAAATATTGGTTTCTTTTTCTATTAAAAAATAACCAAAAGAAAATTTATTTATAAAACTTTACAAGTTTTCCCGGAGAGGATCGTAAAAGTTTCTACGCTTCTTAGAGTTCGCTTGAAAGTCGCTAAGAAAGATATGTTTTATCAAGATCGAAGATAATTTCATTTGTTGACTGCATACCAATCTTACCTAACGCTGCCTGGTGAGGTGCGCAAAATGCTTTTTATTACTACACACAAAATATAAATCGCGCAAGAACACTTTTCTTA
This sequence comes from Glossina fuscipes, assembly GCF_014805625.2. Classification (NCBI taxonomy): domain Eukaryota; kingdom Metazoa; phylum Arthropoda; class Insecta; order Diptera; family Glossinidae; genus Glossina; species Glossina fuscipes. The sequence continues at coordinate 24,879,679 of NW_023998416.1, forward strand.
CATAATTCTTATGTATATATGTGTGACTCACTAACACGCTGTACATCGCAGAAAGATTGTTATAATTGCCTTCGAAAGCTGAGAACGAATTAACTTTGATGAGTAACGCTAATAATCGTACAACATACAAAGGTTTTCTTTGCGTATTTAATAAGGAATACGCTTTAAGTATTCATGTGAGGTGCACACGTTTTGTAGGTGCCGCTGGTTTAGTTGTTTAGCTTGTCAACTCTAGATAAAAATCTGAAACCCCGTAGTCCTAGTTAACATTCCAGTGATTATAATCTCGCTCATACTAGATGAAAACCTGTATGTATTTGTGCACACACGACTGTAATACCTGAAGCTCCTTTCTCTATATTAATTAGACATATGTAATAGTGAGCGGAAGAGGGAAAGCGTAAGACCATAGCGCAATATATTTGGAAATTTTTTCGAACCAATTATTTTTATTAGCAAATCAAAAATTCGTCATTTATACTGAAATCTTATGCTGAAATTTTCTTTTCCTTAACGTCTACCCATAAAAAACCAATCGAAAATTTTTATATCATACAAAGTGTTTGATATTGTGTATGTTTTGATATTGTAAGTCTCTTATAAGCTGTATAACCTCTTCCAATGCCACTTATTTATATAATTAATAATAACATTTAATTTGTAAGATGTCCTTATAGTTGTAGCCTTTTCGTTTTTACTAACATTTTTAAAATCGCCTGAACAAAAATCGCTATTTTTCCCTTTAACTTAATATAGGCCCGCTTGTACCACAAGTGGTGTAAGGTAGGAAAGTAAAAACAAATAATTGCACAATAATAAAATTTCTTATCTATAATTGTTAAGGTTTCCATGTTAAAGTTTAATTGTTAAAGTTTCCATGAATTATCTAAAATTTTTCAATTTTGTATGACTTTTCCATCTGCTCTTCTTAACACCTTACTGTACCTCTATATCACCTCATAAATGATGGTTGGGCATGACACAAGTTTATGTAAAGATGAAGTACTACAGGCATAAACCATCAACGATATAATTTAATTACTGTAAAAAAGCTTTCTTTTGAATCTTTCGTCGAAGTTTGTGTTATGTCAAGCATACCCGGAGTCGTTTAACTAATAAGAAGCTATCAAGTTTTATATAAAGACATTCTAGAGAAATTTCTTCATTTATATATTCGTATTATGTTTCGATACATGATTCGATTTAAAATTTTATTAAATTGATTGAAAAACGGTTTCCTTGAACTCTCTCATTAAGAGGTTTTTTACTTAAGTCTTTTGTTTGATGTTGAATAATATATTGTAATATGTGTGTTTATTTATATGATAAAACTTGACTACCTTTGTAGAGTGACACGTAGAAAAGTGCCTTCAATCTAATATATCACAATGCAAAACATGCTTTTGCTTACAGAAACTCATCCTAGCAGAATAGATTAGTGATGGCGATGTCACAAGATGATGAAGAAAATGTATTCGGAAGATATTAAAAGACGGTGTTACATGTCACGTTGCAAATGAAGTGATGCATTGCATGCATTACCATTCATCAAGATAATGCAATTTTCGTCGCAAAAATCAAAAGAGTTGGGCAGGTTGCATTCCTCTTTTTTTACCCGCCAGCGAAGAATAGGAGTATACTCATGTTGTCATAATGCTTCGGAGACTATAAAATATATATACTCGTGATCAGGATAAACTTTTGAATCGATCTAACCATCTGTTCACATATAGCACATGTGTGGCTGATACCCGTTTGGGGGCAAGCGTTAAGATGTTAGGATAAAGAGTAAGCTAAGTGCTCCTCTGTTTCTCTAAACGAAGATGTACGGAATGAAATCTTTTAAGTTTAGTTTATAGAGGATCCTATACTGATTCTGTTCAACCACGCCCACAAATACCTATAAGTTAGATAAAATTTTCATTCTTTTCACTTTCTTGATGTTCGCTACTTATTCAACTCAACTTGAATATCACTATGTACATTCTTCACGTGAAGAAGAAGGAAAAAAGCGGCCATGTTCTCATCAGGTTATAAGCGGTCAAGTCAAAGGTGCATCACTTCTCTTGTAGGATGACCTAAATTTTCTATTCATCTTTGAAACAGGATTAAGGATCCATTGTCTCGGAAATGAATTATAAGCCTTTCAACGGAAAGTTATGTAATAATTTTAAGGGGCTTCTTTGATTACTTCGAAAAGTAATTTAACATGAGTCATAAATCTTCACTATTACTGTTATGTTTTTTTCTTTTTTTTTTTTTTTGTGTTAATAGGCTTTTATTTATTTGTTTTCTTTTTTTTTGCATAATTCTTCTAAAAGTTTATTTTCATTTAAAACACAAACTCATTCATTAAAACTAATAATAGTAAAGTATTACTCGTGCATTGCCTAACGGTGTCGTTAATTATTGTTTATTTATATCGATATCCCCTCGGGAGGGTATTTAAACACTCTAAGCTGGCTGCAATGAAAGCAATAACTTGTCTTCGCATAGAAAAAACGATTCATTATTTTATTTATTTCTACATATAAGTTTGCTCATTACTACTGTTATATTCTTGCTGCTGCTTTTTTTTTTTTTTTTTTTTTTTTTTTTTAATTTTCTTATTTGCTTTTCTGTTGGCTGGGCTCGATTGCACGCTGTCTACGTTGATTGTTGTTATTTATGTTTGAAGCAGTACAACAATAATAACAACAGTGCATTATAAAAATGTCAATTTAAAGCATTAAGCTTTAATTTAATGTTTATTGAAAACAAATATAAAACAATAGCAAAAAGAAAAGAAAAAGAAAAAAAAAAAAAAAAACAGCAAAAAGCCCCAATGGCAGCAAAAATAATAAACAACAAAACTGCCAACAGCAGTAAAAGATTTGCGGATAGATGTTGTGATAACTGCTTAAATAAAAATTAAAATATATAACGGAGTAAGAAAATTACAGCTGCCTTCCAGGGGGGGTATCCCGGCTATCCATCATGATAAGCAATTATGTAAAGGATACGCAAAGATCAATTCGGGCCGCGTTCCTTTCATAAAGACTTCCGTAAAATTGTAGATCAACACCTACGCTAACCTTATTAGTTATTAAGAAAATTTCAAAACGTCACATATAGAATAAATTGCAGATCTTCATCTCAAATTCCCTAACGAAAAAAGCCCTAACAAAAATGACAAATATATGGATAAACAATAGTCTGGATTTAAATCGATGTAGAAGCTTACAGCGATTTTGAATGTGTGGGCCTTGCATGTGGTATCTGTGGGAGGGCAAGGCGAGGGCGCTTAAATTGAATCAGAAACTTCGACTAATGGAATATTTATATGCTTTATGGGTTAGTGTTTACGTTTACATTATGATGTTTCCAACTAGACGAAAAAATAAACACACCTCTCTAAATAATAAAGAACCTGACGTTTGTTTAATGAATTCCTCATATGAGGTTTTAATAGTCTATATAAATAAATATTAAACGAATATAAATTTTATTTAATAAAAAAAAGAGAAAAACAAGTAAAAGCATTATAGTAGGCCATGGTCCACCATAAAATACCCTACCCTATTTCGCTTAACACAATTATTCATGTAATGAGTTTTCAAAGTAAGGCTTTATATGGAAAATGGTCGAAAAATTGTTGAGAGTTCGTCCGTGGACCAAAATTTCATCAATGTATCTGAAAAATTGCAGCTTGAGGGAAAAAATAAAAAACGGACAAACGGACAGACAAGATTAGATCGGTATAATAAAAGGTAATATACCCTTGAACCACAAGCCTTGTAGGCTTGTTATGAAAGTAAAAGGAAAAAGATAGTTAAGAAAAAGTATTAAAGCAAATACGCAAATAACTTTATTCTTCAAGTAGCAACACACCATCTTCAACTTGCAAATATTTTGTATATATATGGATATAAAGGAAAAAGATACTTTTTTAGTTCTATAGCTATTGCATAAATATTTGTGGGAGGATTCCGCCTTTTTCTAAAATGGATCTGTAAAATGCAATAAATTTCGAGTTCTACTTTTTTATATTAATTATAGTAAGCATGACAAACCCCATCAGAGCAAAAGAAAAAACGGACAGAAGGAGAGACAGAAAAGCAAAAATCAGAATCTTATGACAATCTCACATATTTGTAATGAGCTCCCTATTGCATATATAAATATAAATTTTTATACATATTATTGATGTTCAATAGCTTGGCTCTCTAATTAGTGTGATCCTTAAGCATATAGTATTCAAAAATGTAATATTCTTTCGATGATGTTTCTTACAATATATCGTATTTTCAGGGGCATTGCAAAAGTTGGTGAACCAAATAATATATCACCCATTAGTTCGAGTATTATGTATATGGACCCAGCTATACATAGTACTTTGCGGCGTAAACAGAGGCGCTTGGTACGTGACAATCCTGGTGTACTGGGGGCATTAGTTAAAGGAGCGAATCTAGCAATTAGTGAGTGTCAACATCAATTTCGCAATCGTCGTTGGAATTGTTCAACACGTAATTTCTTGAGGGGAAAAAATCTATTTGGAAAAATTGTAGATCGAGGTAAATATTTATATAACTTTATATAACAATTAAAATTCCCACAGTCCGTAATATGATCTTAAAGAAAAACCCGAAAAAATACGCACAAGTAATGAAATACTGGCGCTCTTTTTAAGGATTGTTATTATCACAGTTGTTGTAGCTATTGTTCACTTGACATATTTATTTATCTCTAAATATATATATATATATATATATATATGTGTGTGTGTGTGTGTGTATACATATTTTTTGTGGGTTGTACTGTTCTTGTCATGTCTTATGTTGTATGTTTTGCGTTTTGTTTGGTCAAGTACTTTTATGCTTGTTTGTTTTGTAATTTGATATTATGTGGCTTTTGCATAAGCGATACATATGCTAAGAACAAACCTACAAACATTCATAAATAGGGTCACACGAACACAGAATAATATTTAAGGTAAATACAATATAATAATAATAGTAAGGCAATTTTGAAATAACGTCTGTGACCCCGTTGTATACCTGCGTAAATATACGAAAAATAACTTTATGATCTGTCCATGTATTAATGCATCCGACCGGTGTGCGCGTTCCAGGCTTTAAAATTCATTTTTTTACAACAATCATCCATTCACAATTTCTATCGCGTGGAAATAAGCACGAGAAACGCTATGAAGAACTTATACATGATATTCCCAATTTGAATAAATACAAGTCCAATATGTTTCTAATCAGTGCATATGGGAACTGCATTGTGCATCTGCTTCGGTCCCGTCTTGTCGAATTAATAAGAGTGTAATGAAAATTGTGTAACGAATAATGCAGCGCTTATTTAACTTAATATTATCCTCCCGTGTCGTATGAGTAATAAAAAATACAAATTTCTACAAACATCTTCGATATTTACTTATAATTTAATCGACACTCATACGCTCCAATTACAAATAATGCGATAAAATTCCTAAAAAAGAAACAGACATAATAAATTCGCTCTTTGCTTCTGTCTTTGTCTTTCTCTTGATATTGATACGCATCAATGTCGTTTGAATGCCGTGCACTATACGAATAGTGCCTGTTTTTGCTAAGCCAAGGGGATCTTTAGACTTTATGGGTTCAAAGCAATAAAAAAGCGATTAATAATGAATAATACAATAATAATAAATAAAACCGTTACACCCAGCTTGACGAATTAAAATATCTATCGGTATGTTTTATGGCTATTAGACGTATAACTACATATGTCTGATACATTCTGCTGGTTATAACCATGACAAACGTAATAACGTACTAGATATATATATATTTTTTTTTTGGTTACCCGACCAGAAAGTCTAAAATCCGCACTTCATCTATTGACAAACGACGCACACACTCAAAATGCTGTATATATTATTATTAACGCCATCGTCCAAGTATGAGGGAAGTATTCATTTAGTCAAAACATTTGCAACGTCCAAAAGGACGCTTCAGAGATCCCAAAAAGTACATGTATACACTCTTGATCCGCATCATCTTCTGAATCCGTTTAAGCAAGTCCGTCCGTCCGTTCGTACAATTTATATTGTAAGCATTCTCCTGGCGCCAAAAATTCAGCTATCAACTTTGAATTTGGCTAAAACATTGGAAGTTCTTGCACGCAGGTGGGTTTTGGAAATGCGCCAAACGGGCGCATCGAAAGATACGCCTACAGTGCTATATAAAGCGAGGCAAAATATTGAGTTTTTGGCCCGTTATCCTTAAACTACAGCAGATAAATCTACAAAAATTTCAACGCGCATTCTACGGGCAACGCTGTAATGCCTCTATGGCTATGGGAAAAATCGGCGACCACTATTCAATGTGATAGTGTGTCATAATTTCTTCTTTTCTGCAACACCTTTATAAAGCGCAGTAGCAATGTAATATTAAACAAATTCTTGACCAGTTTAAAATTTAGAATGCCACTAACAATGTCCTCTCAGTCGTCTGTCCATCTGTGCGTAACTTTGTGATACCTATGGTAAACATTCTCTCGTCCGCAGAAATGAAGTTGTAGCCTATAAACTTGCAAGAGAATTTGGAAAGAACCCAAAATTTTCTAAAAAAACGCCTATAACACGCCCTCACGACTGAGCAGCAAAAAGTGTAAATGTTTTTGTTTTCGTTGTATTTTGCTTGTTACTCGTAACGTATGACAGAGCATATAAACTTTTCCGTTATTTTTTAAAAAATAGAAAATATCGACCGCGCCCATCCAATTATAAAGTATGAAAATGTAGTTTTTCCCTTTTGCTTCCCGGTGACGTGTATAAAAGATTCGAGTACTAGTAAATCAGGGGATAATGATCAGTACGCGAATAGGATTCGAACAATTTGTGCTCTAAGTGTATTTGTATTGTTTGTGTGATGTGAAATCGTTGTTTCTCTCACATTCAAATACGGTCTATTAGAGTTGTTGACTTCTGCCATGCGTTATTAACACGTTGTAAGAGCAAAAAACTTTAACAAAAAACGCTTATAGAAAATCTTCCATTTTTCCTAGTTTTATTATATAAAATAAATTACTGAGCGTAATAATAAAACAACAAGTGACTGGAACAACAATTTTAAAATAATAAAATTTATGAATGACAGTTATTGTATTCAGGTATATGCAACTTTATAAATATCTGCGTTGAGATAATTTTTTTTGCTGCTTTTGTACTTAAGCGTACTTACTCGAACTCAAGCATACTGAATGTGTGATAGAGTTTGCGAGCAGAACTAGCAATTTTATAGAATGATTATCTTCTAGAAATCGATGTAATGGATCAAGTTTGTACATCATCCGTTTTCCCGTTCGGTTGTAAATTTGCTTATCCACGCGTCTATTATTCTCTCTCTCTCTACAATAATCTATTCGTCTCTTAATCCAATTCTCGAAAAAATTTTGATGTCCATGCATCTGTCCACCAGCTCTTTTTCCTTTTCGTTTCTAAATCCATCCATATGTCTGTTCAAGCAGTCCTTTCTCTTATCCAATCGTCCGCACGTTCTTTATCTATGCACTCGTTTCACTGGCAATCGGTCCATTTTTCTGCGCAGTGTTCTTTCTATGCATTGATCGTATGTCTATTCATCGAACTGTCCCCCTTGCCGTCCTTTCAACTGCAGTCATTAAACAATCGCTCTTTTGTCTTACCGTCTGTTGAATTGTTTATCTATCCATTTATTGGTCCGTCGGCTTATAATACCTATTTTTATCTATTCATCAATAGTAAATCCGTTTATCGTTCGTCCGTCTCTTCGTTCATCGAATTATTTTTGCACGCTTCAGGTTAATATTCATTTTATTCATCTTTCCAACCATTGATTTTCTCGTCTGCCCATTTACCGACCTGCTCGTCCCGCCATTTTATCTATCGGTAGTTGTTCATGTGCCCATTCTTCTATTTAGCCAATCCTCCATACCGAGAACACTAAGAAATGAAACCAACGTTGACAGTTCAACTGGTTTCTACATAGCGCATAGATAATCTCTCCCTATGAGTACTTACTTCTCCTTATATTTATACATGAAGAGAGTTCGAAAACTTATATAAAACTACGATCTGAGTGGTTAAATTAAACTGACCTGACATGATCCATGTTCTCCAAAAACATAAAATGTACCGTTATTTGGTTGAAGCCCCAGAGGCGGAATTTCTGATAAGAAAATCACATTAGTCTTGATGTGAATCTTAGCGCCTTAAACAGGTATATAACAACATCAAAGACGCTTGTTAACCGCATCCGAACAAACCGATCGGAATAATTGTACAGTCGATATTTTAGGTGGTATTTCTATACATTTACGCTATATGTTGGATCGGCATTTGCTATACAAAAACTTCAATGGAAACAATGTTTTAAAGTAGTTTTAAAATTTAGATCTGCGCATCAAGACTAGAAACTCCATATGTTACATTTAAATTTTCTTAGCGTGAGTAGTCACAATGCGTCGGTCGGGCGTGCGGACGGACGGACGGTCGGACAGAAGGGCATAGAGTTAAGTCAGCGCGGGTTGGTTGAAGAGTTGCTTACTGCACTATGCTCTAAATGTTAAAAACCTTTTTTCATTTTTATTTATATTTTTTAGTAGGTTTTAATAGCGCATCCAAAATTCGTTTTGAAGCCAATGAATTTTTTTTACTTCTTTCTACTACTTCTTCTTTTCGTTGTTTTTGTTGGTGTTTTTGTTTTTGCTTTTTTTTTTTTTGCATAACTCAACATTCATACATAATTTTGTTTTTGTGGTTGTTGGTTATATGTTGTTGTTGACACACATTGACAGCTCGTCAAATAGATGTTAATTAAATAAGACATTTGACTTTCTGAGATCTTATTGTAACAAAACAAATACAATAACAATGGCGCGTAAAGCAATCAATCAACTGCATTAACGGTTGTGTTATTTGTTTTTTTTGTAATTTTTTTTAAATACTTATGAAATAAATTTTGTTTCTAACATAGTTTTCGAAAAGTTTTACTTAAATATTTGTAAGAAAAAAAAAAAAAATATTCCCCAGGGTTTTGCATTTCTGTACAAAGGCTAACACGACAAGTGTGATTGTATAAGGCGAGAGGACTTCACCACCACCATATGACAATTGTTCTCCACGTTAAAGATATCAAACTGTTTTATTGTCTTCAAAAAAAAAAAAAAACAAGATTGTGTTGAAAATTTGTCAATAATACAAACAACACATACGAATATTTTTATGAGACTATACACAAATTTCCTATAGACAACGCTACTGTTTTATATCACCTGGTGTTTTAAAGGCGCGCGAGCGTAGCATATTCCCTAACACATATAAATAAAATAGAAAAAGAAACAATTGTTTCTTGTTGATCTTTTCTCACTTTGAGAAAACAGCAGTGTCTTGCCTCCTCCGTTATGAAGATACGATATGAGTCTAAGTGAATGGAATAGAAAGTGAATAACTCTTGGAAAAAAGAGCGAGTGTTACTGATAAATTACATTTTGACATTAAATATACATAAAAATTCGATTTTAATAGTTTTTGTCAGTTGCTTATCTTATTGCAGACAAACATAACTTTCTATTCCATTAAGAATTCCGTGGAAAAATTTTATCCGATTGTTTCTTAATAAAGTGTTTATGGTTTCAAAGTAATAAAAAAAAAAATAATAATAAATAAATTTCAAGGATATTTTTTTCTCTTCTCATATAATCTGTTTCCTATCAATTTCGACTTGTTTTCAAATACAAAAAAAAAACCAAATTTACAAATAATGGCTTTTTAAGATTATTATGATATGAAGTACGTTTTAATTGGTTTAAAAATGAAAGTAAAATATGGAAGGGGATATATTTCATAAAAATTAAAATTTCTACTTGGCTTCAGTGCAGCTATGTGCAGCTTAACGAATCTCCTGAAAAGAATTACCATAAAATATAGCATGAGATTTTTTCATAGTGGATTAGACTGTGATGCCGCTTGTTCAGCTGCTTTTAACTTTTTCGCTATTCACTACTTATTCAATAGCGAAAAGGCATCAAATTTCATTGGTGTACCGGTACTGGGAGTACTAAATCTCGAGATGTAGTTTTTTTAATAGGCATGAGAGAAGTGAACCATTAAAATACAAAAAAAAAAAAAAACCCTGCCGATTATCCGAAAATTCCTCAAATTTTTGAATAAAATCCAACCTGCACTAAGCACAGTACGGGTAACGGAATTTTTGGGAAATCTTAAATTTATCGCTAGCACTTCCATCCGTTCTTTTTTGTATTCGCGACAACTTTTGTTACATATCGGTCGTAATATTAACAAAAAGCGGTTGTCGATAAAGTCGGGAAAGAGCTTTCACTATGCCGAACCAGCTAATTGATATGTCTTTGAAAAAATCCCAAACGTATTCAAAAACCCTGTGGCATAAACATTTAGGAAAAATTTTCAATTACAACGAAAGATATTCAAGCGGTTTCTTGAGAAAGAAGCCTGGGTGGGGACAAAAATACCACTTAGAATATATCAAAACAACTTGCAGCTAATTGATCACCTGGTCTAAGGGAAGTCTTTTAGTGCAGAGTGAGATAATCACTGAATTACTTCTATCGGCAACATCATCGGTATTATTTATTGCATTTGACATCAGGAACTATGTTTAAGAGCAAACACAAATTGCTTGCTTGAGTAGAAAATGATAACAACGATTGATTGCTAAAGACTGCTCAACTTGTAGGACTCAGATCTCTATGCAGAGATTAAAGTTATTGTCTAAGTGTTTGAAACATTGTATAGCAAAATGCATGAACTAGCGGACAGATATGATTTAATTAATTTAAATTTTCCCTTTAATCGCAAACAGAAACATTTTATGGAATGCCTGGTGCGGACTTTCAAATCACACAAAAATAATAAATTCATTGTACGACCACCGAAAGTAGATGCCAAGAGATTGGAAATAAAGCAATAAGCTTACGTTCAATTTGTTGTTGTTTGTTTTATACTTTTTCCTTTTATCGTCATCTTACGATTGCTTTAACTTAAGGATATGTAAGGTTAACTTGTGCGCAATAAATTATGGATTATTTCCTTAAATCCGTTCACGAAAGATCAATCAATTTATTAAACTAAATTTTGTAGTCATGTTTGCTTGCTGGCGTAACGTGTTGAAAGTCGTAAATCAATAGGTACCTGTTTTTCTGAGGTCACTCGGAAAATAGACTTTGTGTGTTACATAAAGCATTCGTCCAGCTCTTGCATATCATTCTTGAATATTTCAGCGATTATTTAAGATGATAAAAAAAAAAAAACATGACAAGATACTGTTACTCTATTGAATGGGGATGAGAGAGTTGCCTTAGTGTCCTACTCTCGCTTCTCTTAAGACCGAATGAATAAAGATAACTGATTTGTTATATAAGGCAAATGGAACCAAAAGTTTTGATTAGATCAAAATTTCCATTTCTAGGAGATATCTACTCTATGTGAACTTTTTCTATAATCGCACGCTTATCAAAATGAATTGGAAGGTGCTTCAGATATGTACAACTTTGGTAATGCCGCAAAGAATTCAACTCTGGACTAAATCTCAACTTTTATCCCCCCGTCAACTTTTATCGTAAAAAAACTAAAAAAAAAAAAAAAAATATTAATGTATTGGTAGAAGGGAGTTTTTTTTTAATTTTATACAGCAGCGATCGGTTTTCCATATTTTCAATATCAACTTGGAATGTTTTTGTTGACTTTGAAGACGATATGTTCAGATCCGTACAGCAGGCGGACACTCAATCAAAACGTAATTTTTACCGCAGAAATAAAAAGAAAGACCAAAAGGCGTGCAGAGCCCCTGAAACTTACTATTGAGTGTTGCGATTAAATCATCATTCTCAAGAGAAGTATTGGTCGAGATTTGAGAAAAAAAATTAATCTTTTTTTTAATGTAAATTAATTAATTTCGTTTTTGTTCACATTTGCATTAGTTACAATGCTTGCCGAAAGTCGTCCGAAATTAAATATGCATCGAAGGAATGGCTGCGATAACTGATTTAGCGCAACTCCATTAGGCTACGGACACTACGCCCCTATCTCTTTCCTTTTTTTTTCATTTTTCTCTGGCCGTGACCCTGTTGCACGAACAGTACAAATCCGCTTTGCGAAGGATTATATTATCAAAAAGTTATCTACACATGCTTTTTGCTACTCTGTCCTTTAATCAAAACATCGACTAGCATTTCTTCACTGGCAAGCATCCTAATTATTTATTTAACAGATTAGAAATTTCTCGTGGATGAGCTGATGTCCGTTGTCTAAGTATGAACGCCTTCTTTATAAGGTTTTTTTTGATACAAAGGGCTCTTAAGTAAGTTGCTTACTCCATTATTGCATACAGTATAGATTAATATTTGGAAGAAAGCAATGCTCTTTGCATCTTATCACCTCTCAACTTATTCCAGCGACGGCTTAGTTAAAGAACAATTTTTCCTACTGCTCAGCATCTAGGTTGAACGATTGTTCCTTGAAATGTTGCTGCCTTTTTAAATAATTTTAGACTCGTTTGGGTACTTTCCAGTAATCTTTAGTAGTTAGCTTGAAAATATATAGGCTTATGGCTTCTCACTTACATTGGATTTTGTTGTTCTAAGAAACCGCTTCTATTAACGCACTAATGACGCCTATAGCCCAGCGTATTGCAGCTTGTTGTGCGATACGCCTTATTTTAGAAATTATTGGAAAGACGTTGTGCACAGTTTCAATGTTCAATTCCAAGAGTAAACCACAAAGCATATACAACGGCATGAATGACAGCAAAAATAAAAAGACTATATGCATACATATATATTCGAACAATCTATGGGGCTAGATTGTCTTTAATAGGCCCTTGAATTTAGTCTGGCGGCTGCAATATGCACAATACTTTTGACGGCACTCTTCGACAAGATTTTAATCATGATTGCAAAGGAGATGCAGACAGACAAGTTCTGCTATTCACCCTGACAAGGAACGCATTTTACGTAATGCTTAATATGCATGTAATTGATAAGCAAGTCTTCAATATGTTTTTTTTTTTTAAATACGCCTACTGACAATTGGTGTAACTTGTGTAAGTGCTGACAGATGTTATGTCATTTAACACATAATTTGAGATATATATGTTATCGCTTCATATTATAGAACATAAAATATAAATTAACAGAGGAAATAAATCGAAACTGAAGCATTTTTTCCCATAACAGCATAAACAATATTCATTCATTTAACACAATTGCATGGTGCAAGTAATTCACGGAAAATATCCACAACACTCCCGCTAATTGTTTACTTAATGTACTTTCCGGTACGTTATCAACACAAAACGAAATTCCATAGAAATCGAACGTGAAAGGAAAGTCAAGCACTAAATATTTGCTAATTAAAAACAATTAAGAAGAAGAAAACGTCTACATAAAAAATGAGAAAAATTGTAACATTTCCAAATGAAAACACAAAAAAAATATATATATATATTTAAGGTAAAGAAAGCGCGCATACCAACACGTAAAGGTTATGATGAGATATGTATTTTGAGTACGGTAAAAACAGGCCTTAAGCCAAACATACATATGCATGTTTACATACGCATACAAAGTTGATTGTAGCGTTGAAATTATTAAGAAGAAGGGCATTAATATTTACGTTTGCTAAAAAACAAGGCGCGGTTTACAAAAGTGTAAATAAATTATTACAAAATAGTATAAATTTTTTCGTTTCATATGAAATGATCTCCGGCAATAAGATAAGAAAAAATTAATAAGGCTATGTGTGAATATATTTTATATCCCACCATTTCAAAGATATATATATATATATATATATATATATAGAGGATTTCTTTATCACTTATTAATGTTATGGACGTGTTAGTACCACTCTAACGAATCGTAAATGACTACACTTTAGCTGTTATGTGCTAACGAGTGTCAGGATTCTTCTTTAGCAAAAGCAGGCGGTTCACGCCCATTCTTAACTTCTGATCCAAGGAGCTTAAGGACAAAAAACAAATTTCTTAAAAGTTCCAAGTTTCAGTAAACTATAGGGGACGAGACTAGAGGACATAGACTCCCTTCCCTTTCCCTTTATCTGTAAAAAAGTAACTTAAGTTTTGATCCATGGACCTTAAGGACCTAAGAATAAAATTTCTTAAAAGTTCCAAGTTTCAGTAAACTATAGGGGACGAGACTAGAGGACATAGACTTCCTTCCCTTTCCCTTTATCTTTAAAAGAAGTAACTTAAGCTCTGATCCAAGGACGTAAGGATAAAATATCTTAAAAGTTCCAAGCTTCAGTAAACTATAGGGGACGACGAGACGAGAGGACTTAGGATAGGCTTGATTTAATCAGACAATATAAGTTTTACGGGGTTAGTTGGGTAGTATTTCTGAATGTTACAAGTGGCCTATATATATATATATATCTTGTAGCCCCTTCATCTATAAGAAAGAAACATTTGCTTGGCGTTAAATCTCAGACACGTATTGCCTAACAAAACGGAGCAGAAGAGCATAACGCGAAGTGTTGAATAATCTTATTTTACTAACTCTTTGCATGTATTCTTAATAACCGTTACAAAGAAAACGATAAAACTACTACGCCAACTAACATTCTTCGTTGATGAGTATAAAAAAGAATGAAAATATTTTTTTGACAGAAAAAAAAAAATAAATAACTAATAAAACCATTAAACGAACAAGTGCTTTAAAATTAACTGGAACAGAAACGAAGGTGTGCCGCAATCTTTCTGTCTCAGTTTTTTCAAATACACAAAAGCAATTATATAAAGATTATTATAAAATAACAAAGAAACGCTAAAAACACCACCTCTTCCTTTAAAGAAATTTGATAATTTCAACAACATTTTTTTTACAATAAAATTAAAATAAAAAAAAAAAAAGTAAACAAATAAATTAAATCATGAATTGTTTTAAATTCATTGTAAGAACGGATTTCCGTTCTTAATTCAAGAGGCGTGGTCAATGTTCTTCTTGTATTCAAAAACCAATTTCTATTAAATACCAAAGCATTTTGAATACAAAAAAAAAAAAAATAAAGCACTTGAAATTGATCTGGTCTGAGAGTTTTATAAATAACAAATGAAAAAATAATGAGAATCATCTAAATTAAGCATCGCATCATACAAGAATCCCTTAATAGCACCCTTGAGTAGCGAGACAAAAGAAGGACTTGCAATTCGCGCACAGAGCAATAAAAGAATTCTTTAGCTGGCATTTTTGAAAAGCTTTTTATATTTATACTAATTCTGACACACACACACACACACACACAGGTTGATTGAATAAATAAGTGCACGTATATACCGTCTGATTTTATTAAAATGATATTAAAATTTTACAGTATTTTCCGCTTAACAATGTCACGAGCCTTCATGTCTTCAAGTCGTATAAAAGAAAGCTTCTTTTATATGTGAAATTTTTTTTAAGTAAACAAATTGCGGCTAAATGCATATCTGTATCGCTTAATATTTCTAAAGTACAAGTTGTTTCTAATTATACCTTACATCACCAGTACAAGAATATATATTATTTATTTGCGGATGTGTGCAACACCCAGAAGAACTTGAGATAAATCCACGTATTATTATACCGAAGCTTGGCTGTCCGTTAGTGTGTCTTGTCTTCTTATATTCAACCTATAAACCGCAAACTTTTCAAATATTTCGATCAAATTTGTCACGGAGGCGAAGCCTATCTAACATCCCGCGATTTTGGGAGCAACCACAGCCATCACGAGACTCCCCTAAGGGCCTAAGGGCCGTCCCAGCGGTCAGGTAGAGGACCCACACTACGAGGATTCCGCTGCACCAAAAACAGCAGCCAGCAATTCCTCGCAGAGAGGATCCTCTTTTTTAGAGAGCAAGAAGAGCATTAAGTTGGTCATGCCTAAGGCAGTGGTGACTCCATTCTGAAAAGGAAAGCATGATCAATCGTATACTTTAAGCCATCTGCTGAATATACTTTGGCTTAATTGTTTGTATATTTATGGTAATGGTTAGCCTTCTCCTCATCGTGCTTATGCTTCGAATGTTGAAAAGTATTCTTTATTCACGATGCTACAGCATTAACCTACGAATTAAGCAAAAAAAGTCATCTTTCCCGCGAATGCTTCGCATCGCATTTAATCCGTAGAAAGATCTATTAATTATATCGTTACGTAAGGTAGAAAAGCAGCAAGCCCTAGCCATATTTACACTCTGTCTGTTGGGAAATATCGCGAACTTATTCAAATTATCTTTTTACAAACATTATTATGAGGAAGACGTTGGCTTCGAAACTTCAGTAAAAAAATGGATATTATTCCACTGCAGTAGGTAATGTGTTCTCGTCAATGCCACGCTTTCGGCTTTTGGAGAAACCCTAACCAATAACGTTCGGCAATGTCGACATTTCTGTTTTAATTCGACAATACCGTCGCGCCACACATTATTTGCAGATTTTCTCAGCACACACCAATGGCAATAAATTCGATTCCGTATTATTAAGCAATGTACGTAATTGATCCTTATTCATCTGCAAATCCTATTCCAAGGTGTACAACGCACCAATTGTATGCTGCAATGTCGATATTAACGATGAAAAGTTCGTTGCGTCATATGAAGGATAATAAAAAAGAAGGAAGAAGGGGAATAAAAAAGATTTTCTCATCGCGCTAAAGTTATACAATTTTCATGTAATGGCTTTAGGGAGCGCAACAACATGTAACAATTTACTGTGTTTTGCTTTCATTTGGTAACTATGTGATTCAGGATTGTTTTAGACATCGATATATTAAATGGAAACTTAAATTTTATATAAATTTTGTCAAGCTTACGCAAGACGACTAGTCATCTACTAGTTCGCAAATTCTCAGTTAATCAAACCATAAAATATATCGGCATTGAAAAATTGCAAATAATATTAAGTACTGCATATAGTATTTACTAAGTTCAACTCAAAATTTAAAGAGAGACTGCTTAGGATTAAGATGTCAACAAACACACATCAAGTAGTGGGTCCTAACTTCTCTTCTCCGTATTTTTGTAAAAACACTTTCGTTGAGTTAACTGTGTATGAGAAATATATACATCATGATCCGTCCATCCGTCCTTGTGGGATTTCTTTATAAAATTTTATCATTATGAATATATATATACCATAATAATCCATTGTATTCATATTGTCAAGTCATTTCATTACAACCTAATTCGCTAAAAAGGTCAGGGACAAACTTAATTGATTAAGGAAAATTATCTGTCGATTGTTCATTCTTCGTGCTAACAACAACAAATAGCTTTTAAAGCATCATCATATTCTGGAGAAATTTCGAAAATTATTAGAACCTGGAACCATGGTCGCTTCCGGGATATTTCAACAGCAATGAAAGGATGGTTTTCGAGTTCACCAGACATAGCTCTCTCTCTCTCTCTCTCTCTCTCTCTCTCCCTGTCTCATTCTTAATCTTTCCAAAGTGTGGTGTACAGAAAGGAAAATTTTCGTTCCCCACCTTACTTTAGGTTTAGGTGCTTGAACAAATATAAAGACAGTTAAAGGGAAAGTACTGTAAGCGTCCTGAGCTACTTAACAAAGAAGTGTTTTTTTGTTTTTTTTTTGAAGTAATTTTACTTTTCTACTCATAATAATTTATATTTTATTGTTAAGCATTTGTCATATTCTTCTCTAGTTTAACATACGCATCATATACATCTGATAACTAACTAAGACCCCGTCTCGTAATAACAGCAGCAACAGCACTAATAGCAGCAACAGCACTAGCAGCAATAACAATCACTCAGTAAACACTTGAAATATGATTTAAATCAAGAGAATATAAAAGAAAAGAAGAAGAAAAAAAAAAAGAAGCGAAATAAAAAACACAAAAATTCAATTTTCATTGTTGTCCTTTGATGGGTTTTGCTTGTGTTGTTTGTTGGCTCTAAATCACCATAAATAAATTGCTATCACTTGATCAGAGAGAAGAGGGGGAGATCATCAAAATGCATAATATAATAAAACATAAACATGAATAGCAAACAATAGCGCATACCAAGCGACAGTGATTATTTCAAGTGTCATAATTGACCAGAAAACAACAATGAGCAGACAAGTGCTATTACTCATGATAAGAGCACCAGATTATTTATAAGAAATTCACTTATCCAACAATATAAAATAAAACAACAACTAAGAGAGAATGTTGTAACAGTGCATTTTTAATGCTCTTTCCCATAAACAAAGTAGGTGGCAAAAGTAGTTATCTTGTCAAAAATGTTTCACTCTTTTATTTAAAAAAAAGGTCTAGGCTTCCAACTCGAAAGAAATATTTTTATGCACTTATATACGCTTTTTAAGCTTATTCTCACACTGGGAGGACCACCTTTGTGAACTTAAAATTTTATTGAAATAAAAACTACAAATTAAAAAAAAAAAAAAAAAAAAATTTTAAAATTTTTTTTTTAATTTTTTTTTTTTTTTTTTTTCATTTCATTTTTAGGTTGCCGTGAAACAGGTTTCATTTATGCCATAACCAGCGCAGCTGTAACGCATTCTGTTGCGCGTGCTTGCAGTGAAGGTTCGATTGAATCGTGCACCTGCGATTATAGTCATCAATCGCGTTCGCCTCAAACCAGTGCTCAGGCTGGTAGTGTGGCGGGTGTACGCGATTGGGAATGGGGTGGCTGTTCCGATAATATCGGTTTTGGTTTTAAATTTTCCCGCGAATTTGTTGATACTGGTGAACGTGGCCGTAATCTCAGAGAAAAAATGAATTTACATAATAATGAAGCGGGAAGAGCGGTGAGTATTAGATATTTGTAAAAATTACGCATAAAGCCGTTGTCAGCCATTTATAGAGAAAAAAGCCAATTTTTATAAAAAAACAACTAAGATTATAGTGGAAGCACCAGGAAGCACCATGCCTTACAGTTATTTACATCAGAGCTTTTCATAATAATGCTTTATATAAGAAGTATTCGAAAATGTGGTCCGCTCCGAACGATCCTTCAGTAGGATCCATGTCTGGTCCAAAGCATGTTTGTACACCAAATTTGATCAATGTATCCAGAAATTCGCCCTTTTAATGTTGAACATAATAATACAAGACGGAAACACGGACAGACAAACCTTAGAACGGTATAATAAAGGACGGATCCAAGTCATGTTCTTCTCGATGTTCTTTGCATCCGGACTAACTTAATATATTCTTGTGTCACGATTGGTGTAGGGTATTAAAACAAGCTAAAATTAATTAACTTAAATTAATTAGCACATAACTAAGACAATGGGTTAGTTTCCTATGTTCATAGGCTTATCGAGCACACTTCTATTAAGAATATTTGCAACATTTTTCAGAACTTTTTTTAAAAAGAGGCCTTAATTTTTTTTAATGCGAGGGTCTATCATTGACCTTAATAATGCATTTGACTCTTGTGTCGCTGAATGCATTAAGCTTATGCTAACGACTTAAAACAAACAGCTCCAACAGACCCATCGATTCTAAATTGTGTTTTGAAATCGATCTCCCTTAGCACACATACACATCATACACATTTAAGGTTCGCTAGGCCATCGAATTTTTTTTCTAGAGAGCTTCCACTATCAAGACTTACGTAATTATTGTTGCATATTTTGGCAAAAAAAGTAATATTTTTTCTAGTTTATGAAATATGAAATAATTTGTACTTAATTGATATAAGATAAGTAAAATTTTTCTATAAACTTTGCAATAAGTCGCTTATTATGTTATGTTATGTTTTTCGCTTTTATAATATGTAAAATTGTGTAAAAAAGTGCAAAAAAAAAACAAACAGGAATTTCATATAAAAACGTTTTATTGTCTTATAAATCATTTGCAAGCACTTGAAAATAATTTGCGAAATTGTCTTTTGCTGCCTTCCTTCTTTTCATTTTTCCTTTTTTTAATTTCTCATCATTGCAAACGATGATTGGATCATAAAATATGCAGATAACTAATAACTATTAGGGAAACATTATTGACATTGTGTGTGATCCTCATTAATTACGCAAACATTAAATTGCATTCACAGAAAATATTACTACAAATATATGTGTTAGGTTGGCGGGAAAGTTCTCGCGTATTTTAAACATTAAAACATTTTAATTGGAAAATGTTTGATGGGTTCCTGAGCAGTCAAACGGTGAAAAAGCCCAGCACCTTTGCACTTGCAAAATGTTTGGATGAAGGTTACTCGTCAACATGGACTCAAATCTTCGGAAAGAGATTTTTCTCAACCTCAAGTGTTACCGTAAGCCTTCACAATCAATCAATGCGCTAACATCCTTTACGGAATTCATTCCGCAAACGCACTTAGCAACCGAAGGGTGTGAAGCGATATTAAACGTAATTCTTTTATATCCCATGAGATATACGCTGAATAATAAAACCAAATATGGCTCATTCTATGGACTTGTGTCTTGACCTAGAGGTAATAAAATACGCCAAAACTTTCCCCCCCAACCTATTAATTAATGTATATACATATCCGTTTACTTGCAAGTTTTTCTTTTACTTATAAAACTACAAAATTTCAATAAGAATTTTATTATATTTATTGCCCATGTAAGCCTTGCCTGATTGAGTAGCAATCTATTAAATATTTACATGTATTCGAAAAGAAAAGTTGTTAAAAAAATGTTTTTCTAATAAGCATTTGGAGAATTGCAAGAGAATAGTAAAGAGAAAAGGAAAAAAATGAAGAAGAAGAATTGAAACTTATATTATACCACCACCGCCCCAATCTGTAAATGAAAGAAAAGTTTCATGCTGTTTAGTGTATGGTTAATATATTAAAATCGATGACAGCTTTTACTGTGATATACATTTCGACAATAAGGCAGAGAGTAAGGCATATGTTAATGTTCATTGTTGTTGTTGTTGTTGTTAAGCACAATTAAAACGATGCAAAAAATTCTTTCTAGCAGTTAGTATGAGATCAAGAGAAATTAAAGCCTATAAATTTGCTGCTAATCCTCAGTGCTCTGAAAGCACAAATTTGAATTTTTATTACAAACATGCAGCACATTCTCACTAACATCGCTATACCACCAACATACCTCAATCGATATCATCATTATTATCATCGTCATCGTCATCGTCGTCCAGGTTTATTAAGAGTTTCTTAAAAGAGGTTTTATCTGCAGCTAAAGCAATTAATATACTGTTGAGCTCCTATTTTATGCGTTACAGTTTTCATAATGCTTTACAATTGCAAAGAAAAAGCAATAACAACAACAACAACAACAACAATAGGAATAATGAAAAAAAATTAAGTCGTTGCTGTGTATGCCTCAAGTAAATGTTATCGTGTGTTATATTAGCGGCAGTAACAACAGCAGCAGCAACCTCCTCTTGTTTGTTAAGCTTAATGCTTTCTGCATGATGCTGTATTATTGTAATAATATCAACAACATCAATATAAAAAACTGACCTCATGCTGCGTAAAGGCTTTCGATACACACATATAAAGTGTATACAACACAGTACAGGGTACAACATAAAGCACCCATACGTTTATATAACTTTATTATTATTATTATTATTATTATTATTATGATTGTTACCATTCTTGTTATTATTGTTGTTGTTGTTGTTGTTCCTGCATTTCTCGATATATTCGAACATTTATTGGTTTTTAATAATGTTTCAAATGTATAGCAATTCATTGTTGCTGTTCATGTTGTTGTTTTAATGCCGTGTTATATATGTAAGCAAGTAAATATGCATGTATGCGCGTACATACATACATACATATCTCTCTTTACACAATACATTGAGTGCATGATAATCAAGATCATGTTGATTATGCCTCATACTTTTTAAGTCTTACGATTATGCTGTCTGTCTGTCCGTCTGTCCGTCCGTCCATTTCGTTGTACAATCAATATGTCCATTCAGTCTGTCCGGCATTTACTCGTAAGTTCATTGCTGGCATTCACTTCAAATCGAACCTACCTGATCGTTGTGAAGCAAAATAATTAAGTGGAAAACACATTAATGCACAGAAGGGTGGCTCTTAATACGCCATAAAATGTCAAAAATGCAAAGCTCATAAATTATTTGCAACGTTAAATGAAAATATGCTTACTCGCTTGGGCGATTGAGTTGACTGCCCGTCTGCCCGTCTGACCATTGCTTTTATATCTTTATACGCGTATGCTTACTGACTTTACATTTACTTGCTAATGAAGCTATTCTTAAGGTTTTACTGCTCTCTCGCTTAACATATTTTACTAATTTTTCTTTTGTTTTGTTTTTCTTTGTTTCTTTTCTTATGTTCTTGTTTTTTTTTTTTTCTTTTCTTTTTTTTCTTTTACTTTTATTAATGCAGCACGTTCAGTCTGAAATGCGTCAGGAATGCAAATGTCATGGCATGTCCGGTTCATGTACGGTAAAAACATGCTGGATGCGTTTAGCGAACTTCCGTGTTATTGGTGATAATCTTAAAGATCGTTTCGATGGTGCTTCTCGTGTTATGATGACCAACAGTATACGTCCCAGCGGTAGCGCTAATACAATAGCTAACGTTAGTCCAAACGCAGTCGGTATTACAACGGCACTATCGCCGAATGCTGTCATACCAAATAATTATGATACGGATCGTATGTTAAACGATGAGCAACCTATTAAACATCATCCTAATATGGCCTCACCGAACAGTCTACCCAATCCGCATAGTATTTCAAGGAATTCAATAAGAGGCCGTCAAAGACAAGGCAAAAAGAATAACAGGTGAGTTTAGAGAAAATATTTTAAATCAGTTTATAAAAAAAAAAAAAAAA
>NW_023998416.1:24902500-24931903 GCF_014805625.2 Glossina fuscipes
TAATTTAGATATCATTTTCAATTGAAACCCCTTAATCCTGATCATAAACCACCGGGTATTAAGGATATTGTGTATTTGGAACCCTCACCTAGTTTCTGTGAAAAGAATCTACGTTTAGGCATCCAAGGCACACATGGGCGACAGTGCAATGACACGTCCATCGGTGTGGACGGTTGCGATTTAATGTGCTGTGGCCGTGGCTATCGTACACAAGAAGTAATAGTGGTTGAACGTTGTGCTTGCACGTTTCATTGGTGTTGTGAAGTCAAGTGTAAACTATGTCGAACGAAGAAGACGATACACACGTGTCTATAAGTGAATCAACAAAAAAAAAAAAAAAAAAAAAAACCCACACAAAAAAAAAAAATTAAAATTATAAAATAAAAAATAAAATACAATTAACACATACACACATACAGCTGGCATGTAAAAAAAAAAAATCAATAAATAACAACAACAAGGAAAAGAAAAAATATCTCCCTAACAAACTAACTAAAACAAATACTTAATATTAAATATGAATTTGCGTTCATAAGATAGACTTTGCCTCTCGCCAAGTAGAGCAAAGCTTGTTATTGTTTTATATAGAATTATATACATATATAGTATATATATAAATATATATATATATATACTTATATAGAAGTATGCTTAGAAATTTTATACACGAAGGTAACTTGTAATAATATGTTTATTGAAATGAATTTTCTCAAATGCTTGCCGTTAACCACATACATGCGTTCAAACAGCATATACATAACAATAATAAGAGAGCAACGCAGCAACATCAACATCAACATCAACAGCAAGAGCAATAACATGCTTGTCTATTATCTGCATAATATGTCAAATTGAATTTATTTCATGGTTAGTCCAGAAAGTTGTCGAACCTGTGTGTGGTCTTATTTGTAATCATATTATTTATATAACATGTTGAACGTTTAAATTAATTTCAAAAAAAAAAAAAAAAAGGAAAATTAAAAGCACTTTGGATTAATCATTTTACTTTGAAGAACTGAACCCGTCCCATATATTTTAAAGTGAAATTATTACTCGAAATTTTTGTATTAAATGAAACCAAGTGTAAGTTATTTCCCTTTTCCTGATTTTCTGTTTTCCTGTTTATTATATATTTGCAGTATTAAATTTATTTTTTTTTTTTTTTTATAATTTAAATACTTAGTACGTACATCGTAGACACCTTTTTTAAGTCCAGTCTTTTTTTTTTATATTTTTTTTTTTTTTTTAGTTAAGTAAGTTAACTTTACAATTGCAACGTAAAAAAACATTAAAAAAATTTAGTTCAATGATATAGTTGAACTTAATCAAAGACTGAATTCTTTTAACAAGAAAAAATAATAACAAATCGCGCATCACAAATCATACGCATTTCTGGCATGATCTATAATAACAAAAGAAAATAAAATAAAAAAATAAAAAGAGTTTGCTTTCAGTTCATGCGGTCGATCCCTTATACCCACCAGAATTAAATATGAGGTTTCTTTTTTTTTTTTAATAAAAAAAAAAAAAACTTACAACATTGAACTATGTATTAATGCTTTCGTTCGTGTATAATGACGTTCACGCTGTCCACTGTCAATCCTTTCCGCAATACCGAGCGGAAATTTTTTATTGATTTTCATTTATATCACTATTCGAAGGACACCTATTTGCGCTCCTTCTTTTTATTTAATTTATTTATTCAATTTTTTCTTTTGAATGTGACCAAGTATTAAGGAAATGTCTTCTAACCGCCGGACAGAAGTGGATGTACGCCTAATCGCTAAGAGTTATAACTTCAACGCATTGAGATTTGAATCGGCGAACACTGATCTGACAGTCGCAATTTTTACCTACTCGGCTACTCTTGCTCTTTACACAGATCATATAATAAAATATTAGGGAGGACATACTTGGCTTTTGCACCAAACAAATATTCTTTGTATCCAACAATACGCCAAACAGGTCAGCATAATTTCGAATGTTTATCTGTTCTTTCTATCTTGTCACTTATTTGTCCTTCTCTCTCCTTCTGTCTTATATCTGTTCATTTGATTCCGAGTTAGACCTACAGGTCAAAACTTTCGATATATATCAATGGAGTTCATTACATTGCTTATATGTTTTAGTTCCCCTTTGGATAGTTCCTATTGAAAACAGATTGGATGGAATCGCCTCATCAATCGTTCCCTTTATAAGAACCGATTTGAAAGAAATCGTAAAAGAAAAAAATTGCAAAATGCAAATCAGCGAAGAAAGAGAAAAAAATAGGCAGTGGTCATTGTTTAGCAGGTACATACTCAATTAGTAAGTGTTGTGCTTTTAGCCTTGAAAATGAACTGCTTAGTAAACCTGAGCCATGCTCCATAAAAAGACGAAATTTGCTCATTTTTATTACATTCCTAGGTTGGTTTTGTGGTAAGCGAAAAAATGCAAAGTATTGTGTAGCGGGCCGTTCTTGGTTGCAGCTTGGTCCATTTAGTAGGGGAAGGAATCCTCCCCGTAACTCTTAATTATTTTATAGAATTTTTTCTCAATCACTGATGAAATTGCTGATCTAAGACACAATGCCGGCCAATGAAACATTCTCTGATAGATCTTGCAAAAGTTATATAAATGTATGGTGGGTGTAAAGGCTATCATCTAATTTAAAAATTTTGTATATATTGCATGATTTAAATAAATACGTAATTATTTATACAAATTAGCTCGAACATATTTTCAAACAATCAATTGCTTCTCCTTAAAGTGATTATAATTATAATTATAAATAATTTATTTCTTAATTAATAGAATAAATTTATTTGAATATATATTTAAAGCTTAAGCGTTTTTGTGTATAGCACTCAACAGAGTTTAGAACTTAAGCGTAAATGAATTTAAGTTCATCAAAACTAAATCCAGTTGTAATTAAACTTAATGAAAAAAAGCCTTAATATTTAATAATAAAAAAAATAAATAAATAAATAAATAAAAAGTAAATAAAAGTTATTTAAATAAAAGAAAATAAGAGATTGATAGAAAAAACAAGTGGAAAATGCATTTCTTTAAAAGCGAACAGCATAGTCGGCCAAGACTGACTATTACATACACAATACGATTTCGTTCCATTTCGAAGCCATTCATAACGACTTATTTTTTTAAAATCATATAACGGCTTTTTAAAATAAGACATTACACGAGAAATAGTGGGTAGTGATCTAATTCGACCTATTTTCAATACCGCATATGTTCTTGCGTCAAGACGTATTGGTGTCTGAAATTTCATTAAAAAATTATCTCAAGAATTACAATTTGTAGGTTGAACATATCGGGAGATATCAGCTGGACGGACGGACGAATAGACAAGCCAAATCGATCTGTGTAATAGTTGAGTCCTTCTGGATACTGCACACATCCCCACAAACTTGATATACCAGTTGCTGCAGTAAGTTATGCACAGCATAAGCGTTTACTTAAAATTTATCTACACAAGTACAACTGCACTTGCAATTACAATGTTCGCGCCTGCTATGCGTTTTTGCTTTCCCTTTTATTGTACTCTGTTGACGGCAACCTACATTTTAGAAAGCACATATAAAGAATTGATTTTTTAATGGGCTATGGAAGTGATTTCTGTTGTTTGCGAAATGGTTCTTAACTTCATTTTAATAGTTCTTCGTTAGCTGTTTTCGTGAAGTCCGATATTTGTTGATAAATGGCATCCAAGCACAAACGATTTCAAGATTAATGTAAATTCGAAAAATGTTTTTTAGTCTTTGACAAGAGAGCTACTTAGCTATGCGCTTTTTGCCTGCATTTGAAAAAATCTAAATGGCATTAAGTGCGATATACGTTCAACATTCTGAAATAATAAAAAATTTTTTATGAAATTGAAAATCATTTTCTCAAATCATTTTCTTATTCAATTGCTATTCTGTCGTACTGTACTTGATAATAATCAAGAGACTCGGAATCGAATATGTAAAGATTATCGTTGCACCTCCTATGCGAAAATAAATAAATAGCATCCTTAAGTCGTCTGCATTTGCAAAAAATGGTTAAGAAATTTTAAAATATAGAGCTGATATGGATAGTGCTCTTATTCTAAGTAGTAAGCTAAACATCAATAAAACATACAAAGCAAACGTTTATCACGCAGACAGAGAGACTTAATTCGGTCCCGAAGTCCATGAGGCCATACGGTAAAAGTGGGCCGGCCTTTAAGTGTTACACGCATCCACATACCGTCTTGTCGACTGCACTAAAATGAAGGTTTGAATTGATGGAATGAATGACTTGAATGAAGAGCTCACAATTTCAATAAAATGTTAAACAAATGTCGCTTACGTTACATTTTAATGATGTTCTCGTTATAATCTGATTGAGGAACTTTTAAAAATGATTTAAACGCAGCTAAGACTAATGAAGGCTACATTCTCCAGAAAACGCAAAAATGCTTTGATTAATCTTGCCATAGAAAATGCAGAATATAAGGATCAGAGCCTGGAATGGCTGTTATGCAGAAAGGATCGCTTCGATTAGATTAGCTCGAATAAAGTAAGTAAAAATTGTAAAAAGCCTTGATTGATTCAATCAACCGCAGTAGGATCAGCATGAGTATACATTAGCTTTAAAATTAAAATTATGTAAAGAAATTAACAAAAATCATTGACTGACTCTCGTATAGTTGATCTTTTTGAAATGGTTTGCAGCAGCCATTCACTTTGCAAAAAGGAAGAATAATCGATCATTATTGCTGTTTCTTAAATTTATTTATTTATTTATTTATTTATTTTTTTATTTTTTTGTTTTGTTTTCTTTATTTTATTTTTTTTACATTTTGCAACAAAATGTGAGCGTTTCTCTTAATGCATTCCACCATTAATTTAACATTACTTCAACATAAGTGACTGTCGTGTACAAATGTCATTTATTGTAGGTAACGCTTGACAGGACAACGACAAAATGATACTCATTGTCAACAGCACGACAGATCGGACACAAATGGAATGGAAAGTAACGAAACATAACACTGCTTAAGTTTTGCGTGCATGTATGTATGTGTGAAGACAACAAAATTCAATTGAATTGAATCCGAAGAAAATCTTTAATACATGAAAAAAAAAAGAAACAAAAAAAGGGAATTGTAAGTTGGTATACACATGTAATGGTATAATACTACTACTACTACTACTACTACTACTACGACTACTACTACGAATGTAGATGAGAAGAGACCATAATAATAATGATCGTAATAGCTTCTACTGTGGGTAAGATTGCTATTGAGAGGGAGACAAAAGTAAAGTAAAATTAATTTAGTTTTGTTTTTTTTTTTTTTTTTTTTTCTTATTATACGTGGCCTTGTGTGCTTGTGTGCGTTTGTTTAACGAGTCACATACATTATTGTATTTGACAATACACAGAGAATAACAAAGTATTTTTGCGTTACTGGAGAATATAGCCTTCATTTGAAATGATGCTGAAGGAGCAAGCTTTGAGTGCTCATTTCGCTTTCTTTTTACTCTACTATATGCATACACTTGATGATGATTACTGGTTAACATACCAACCGGTGAATATAAGCGCGATCATCTGCAATGTCAAACAGATTTCAGGTGACATGGTTGACATTTATAACAGCAGCATCGGTATAAGGCATAAGGCATAAGGCATAAGGCATAAGCAGAAGCAGAAACAGGCATAAACAGCAGCAGACTCAGAAGCAACTTACAATCGAAAGCAAACAAAGTTTAAAAGGTAGTCAGTAGTAGTCGTCAGTGATCTTAACAGAAAATATGCAGATGATCTTCTCGTAAGCATTTGAGAGAATGTATCCTCACTTGTGTGTGTTTGTGTGTGTGTGTATGTATACATGTGTGTGTGTTGAAAATTCTTACTATATTCAAAGGACGTATCATCATCATGATCCGAAGGAATCTTTGTGGTGATCTGTATTCATTGATTGCCAAGAAGAACAAAACTGTCATTGTAAAGCTTAAGTACGGGTGCATTGATATTTTTGTCTCCCCCTTTTTGTTTGCACTCAGTGTACACGTAGCAAATGCTTAAGCACGGCAGCTTGGCTGGCTGCGTATCGAGCTCATGAGAATCGTAAGAAATCTGAGAAAATGCAACAATTTAGCAGAGTGTACGAAATTAAGAACGTGTAGACAAAGTAAACAGGGGACAATAAGAATGTTTTCTAGTTCAGTGGCTGTCAACAATATTAAATGTTAAAATCTGTAGCAATCGGTGACAGGATAAATTCTGAATTGCAAGTCTCCACCAACCACTACTACCACTACTACCACTATTACCACTACGCTAACAGAATAAGTCATTACTTACTTATTGCTAAAGCTTTAATAAATGTTTTATGTTTATGTAGTCTTCATGTAACGAAACGAAAGGGAGTTGAAAGAAAGAGTTGGGGATACGTGAAAAGAGAAAAATATGCAACATCTTAAGCTTAAGGCTTAGCTTGACAATCCAATAAAAATGCTTAAATAAATTATTAACCGATTATTTTAATCGATTTTCTTTACGCAATAACAATATCCAATAACCATCACCAACATTCCCGCCACTTGCATCCCATTTATAAGCTTCATCATCAACAAATTGCTTCAAAACTTTGTTATTTAAGAAAATTATGCATTTTCTCATACATTTAACAAAATTAAATATTTGAAAAATGCCCGCTTAGTATAGCGAACAACAACTTTTCCGCATGGGAGCATAATAATTGATTTATATGCAGTGAAAATGCCGGATAATGATGTGATTACAGTTAATGTTAAACCTCAATCGCTGCGGCTAAAATACACTTGAAGCGATAATTATGATACCATGAAAAATATTTCCTCTCCCGTTATTTATACATAAATTTTTCGATTTCATTAGTGGCTTGATTAACTCTTGAAACGCTCTTTCTTTCAACTGATTTCAACTGTGCTTACTGTCTATTTACCATAAGATTTAATGATAATTGACAACACGATCTATACATTAAGAGATTTTTTTTTTTTTTTTTGATTTTATTTGCATACGACGATTATGGCATGGCGCAAGAATCATTTGAATGTTTTTTATTTTTTTTTTTTTTTTTGTATTTTATTTATTAAAGAAACTCTTGTGATGTAATTATGAGAAAGAGTATAAAAGATAACTTGTCCTATAATATTCGAATCGCAGGATTTTTTCATTCAATTTCGTAAATTTCTAGCGTAACTAAATTTCGAAAAAATCGATTGAAATATTTATCGCAAGCGATTAAATAATCTCATGTTATAACTTTTAGCCGAAACGTTTTAATGTTTAAGCGTTTTAAATATGTATGAAAATTTTCAATCATATATACAAGACTAAGTGGGTGGGTGTGCATGGTTCAAACGATTTTAATTCTTCGAATGTTTTTATTTTCAAAATTTTAATTATAAAAAATTGTTCCTTTTTTTTAAAGTAATGTCGTCATGATATGAATGAATATACGATTCGATCTTTATTTCAGGCCAGTAAAAAGCTATAAATTTCCGAATTCCACTTTGGTAGACATAACACCTGGCGGTGACTGGCCAAGCAGCTTTGAATGGCAAATTTCTTAACTGCGGACAAGTACGTAACTATGAAACCGGAATGGCTTTCTTTTATATCATTAGAAAGGAAAAAATAATATTAAGAAATCCAACTTTCAACTTCAGTTACACATTAAGCTCGGAAAAATACCATCAGATTGATTTATTTGCTTTAAACTCACGGCATATGGCCGTTGCAGGATTACATTTTAAAATTCTCTTCATATCCAATCGCTTATCGTGCATACCCAAGGAATCTAATCCAATCGATATACGCGTAATATTGCTCCGTGCACTGGCCTACCTTTATGCCAGTAACGCAACGAAAATCCGCAAGGTTCCTTCCGATAGCCACTTTTACTTACGTCGTCCTTAATGTACGTATGTGTTAAGTGAAATAAAAAAGCGAGTTGGAGCGAAAGATGCGTGATATTGACTATATAATTGAGATCGTTTTCAAAATTTCATGAAGAATTTTAAATGTGCGACCGTTCATATAACTGATCCATGTCTAAGCCGTCTTAATAGCTAGTGCAATTTCGTTACGGAACGAAAACCTATTTCGATTTCCGCGCAATTATAATTAACTTTATGGAAATTCCATAAAATTTAGATATGATGATGATGAGGTGAAGTTCTCTGCGCGCACCATCACTTGGAATGACATCACAACAAGCCCTTCTTGAGTATCGTATTTCAAATTAATTATTCATTACTTTCTTGCATTTTTCTTTAAATCCTTTCACATCTTTCGAGATCTTAGACTTTATTTCATTACTTCTATCTAATAAATGAACTCAATTGAATTACCATTAAATAGCATTTAATTGTTTCTTCCGCATTATTTGATTCGGTAAACATGCGTGACATGGAAGTTTTCTTCTTTGTTTGTTTGTTTGTTTTTTTTTTTTTCATTATTATTGTACTTGTCATTTATGGGAAATTGTCTCATATTTTAAGTGAAGTATGAACAGGAACGAGAGAAAACATATTTGTACAGTGTGATGACAAAAGTCTACAAAAGTTTTGTGATTCTAAAAAATACACGTGGAATGCATAATCAAGCAGCGTCAACACAACACAACACGGTTTATTTAGTATCTACGTTACGAAAGAAGGAAAGAAAGAAAGAAAGAAAGAAGTAAAGAAAGAACTACTTACATATGAAAAACACTCAAAGAGAAAACGTGTGGCGTCTGCAATTATCAAAGTTCTTCTTTTTTTTTACATATACATATACATATATATATATTTTCTTAAAGCAAATGAAAATGTTGCAGCAAAAAAAACTATCGAACGTTCAATTTAATACCGTAGAGAAACTACTAAACACAGCAGCAGCAACAACGACAGCAATAACAATAACAACAATAACAACAACAAAACATGACATATAACAACGTTTGTCATTGGCACATCAATAAAATACAGTGGATGGACGGACATAAGAAATGATACGAATGTTGCTGCTTCTCTTCTGTTGATATCTCAGACCGAAAGTGTGGTAAACATTGTCATATGGAATTTCTACTGACACTGAAGTGTTGTTTCTATAATATCACATATATATAAACGTGTGCGTGTGTCGCATATGCCTATCGGAGTTTTCTCAATTCTTTGCGAAATGTACATTTTATGTAACTGAATTCATTTCATTAGATTTTGACCATATACAGCTAGTGGGCTGCTATGCTTGTGGTAAGCATAACATCCTAACCAAAGCGAACATTTACGCGTGCGCATCATTTCCCAGCCAAATATGGTTGCAAACTATGAGCACGAGACTTGTAATGCTTGCTAATCTTAATCCATTGCTTAGATTTTTATTGATTTACTTATAAAATTGCAATTTATGTTATTGTGCGCTCGCCGAAAGCGGTCAACAAATATTCAATACAGCATTGCTGGTAAAGATACTAATGATCATTATGACAATGATGACGATGATGATGATGATGATGATGATGATAATGATGAAACAGCATACGACGACAACGACAACGACAACGACAACTAACAGGCGAACAAGTGGCAATAGTGTGCTTGAATTGTTAAGCGACGCCGTTCCTCCTCTTCGGAGACTAAAATTGTCGCCTTGGTGTACCATATTTGTTTGCTGTTGGCATTTGTGTCACTCTAACTCCACCATCCAGCACTCTCTCTCGCTGCATTGGCATCATTCATTACCATCACAACATCAACTTATGGAACTGATGGTCGTCTGTTGGTGGTACGTTTCGTTTATAAACTGCTGTCGCGTTAAATTCCCAATGGTTGTAAAGGAAACGAGCTTACATACGGCATATTCTATATGCGCATATATACATATGTATATATATATATATATATATTTGCAGCAACATTTTCTTAGACTTTATTTACAATATTTTATTCGTCATCGTTTTCCTATGCTATTTTCCACTAAGACAGATTCCTATATTCTTAAATGTGGTCATATAACCGTATTTGATATTTTCTAATTAATTGTTTACTTCTTGTCATTACCGGCAGCAAGACAGCACACAATAAGCGCACAGTGTATTTTTAATTAAATCAAAGGTTAACATGCTGTTGTTGAATGAGACATGTTCCTTATTCTCTAAAAGCATATTCATTGTGTGTCAAGGGAGAAATTAAAAGAACGGTTTCATGTACAACATTTAAGTCGTCATGTACTAATGGCAATAACACGAAAGTGTTAATACAAAGTATAATAAATAAAATATCTTCTTATAGCGCTCAACATTTTCTCATGAATTAATTTTCTTCTTTTTTTTTTTTTTTTTTTTTTTTTTTTTGCTAAATATCTGTACTGTATATTTATTTATTTACGAATTAAAAATATATTTTCAGAAAAATTTGCAAAAAATTTCAAAGTAAAATTAAAAATTATCTGAAAGTAAAAAAACCGGTAAGGACATTATATTCTGCTACTACTATTCTCACTAAGCCCGTTACCTTTTATTAAAAAAAAAAAAAAAATTCGATACAAGCAGGGGGATCTCTTCCTGAATATCAACACAGCGTGTTATTGTATTGACTTAAAGAAGCTTGGTAGAATTCTTTGGAACTTTGCAGCTCCGCTTCCAATGCGTCTGGGGACCTTAAAACTTTTCATCGAAGCGTGTCTTAGTAATGGATGCAGATAAAATTGAAATGGTAAGGTAGTGTCAAACGCGGCGCTTGCTTTGCTGGAGCCCCATACCCTGTAACATGTATACAGCTGAGTTCCATGACCTTCAAGATGAAACTCACACCTTTCAATGAGCTGAGAAGTGTTCGCTAACTCATCAGTGAACCTTCCATTTTTATGGAGGCACTGCAGAAGTGTCTCTCGAATATACGCGGCAAGTCGTATCGTTGCTCCCGTTGCAGTTTACAAGTAGCATGAGAAACACCTTTGAGAACAGAGCTTTCCAAAGCGTGTCCTGATTTGTCTTACCTTCAATGTCATTCTGCTTACAATGCCTTCCAGTGATTTTACGAAATTGTAGTAACTTTTGCGACGAAGAACACATCTACCACGGACTTGTGAATAGACAAACATATCTAGATCGATTCAAGATTTGACACTGATGAAGAACATCTATACTCTATAGAGTTTCTAAAGCTTCCTTGGAAATCTTGGAAACGTTTCGTAAAAATGGGTATAAATGATAACTGGGTATAAATGATAAAGAGTTTAAATTATTACTGCAAATTTATCGCCTAGAAATATAGTGTACGAGCTTACGAGTGATTTGATTAGCTCGATCGAAGCGATTTTCTGTCGATCAAGTTTAATATAAGATAATTTAAATAGAATTTCGAATTTAAGTGAACTTTAATGAGAAATATTGTAAATTATTATTGTTTACGAATCATGTCCGTGCCTATCGATGTTCCACTTATACCAGAGTTTTTTTAACAGTAACCCGGAAATATTTTAGATTGAGTGTCTCATTTAACGCATCGAGACGACTTATTATATATTAGTTGTTTAACTGATCGAAAAAATAATTACAACGAGCTTAAGATCGATACGTTTTATAGGCGTGAAATATAGTGAGACACACAAGCAAACCAATAAAAATTTGTCTTGATTCAAAACAAATTGTGTGAAGTAAGAAAAAAATTTATCATATAAGCATGAGTTGATGGTTCATGAATAAAAAAAGTGAAAGAAAATTTTTGAATTTAAAGCTCAATTCCTTCTTTTCTGCGTTCCGAAGCATGTTGGAGCCCTTATTTTCGATGTGAAGTGACGTGTCGAGTGAAGTATCGTTGCTTCCTTTTATGCTAAATGTAAAAATATATAAATTTTTTATATCGAGTAATTTAATAAAATATTTAAATTAATCTCATATAAAAGAGTAACGTAATTTTCGAACAAAAATTTTAAATAATACAAGTGCCAGAAAGAAAAGTCTTTGGATACGAGAAAATAGAAAGATGAGAACCGTTGTCATGAGCAAAGATAAAGATTTATTTAGAGGAGTCCTAATTGTGCCCCGAACGTAAAGGCTGCAAAGAAGATGGAATAGTAAAATATTCGAACGAGGCAAAGCGAGTTCAATGGAATCTATCATCAACAGTGCAGTCCAATTCCACGCAATCTACTCACCAATGATCAAGAAATGCGAAAAAGCGCCAGCTCAGAGACGTTCGATGGGAACATAAAGAAAGTAGTTAACGAAAATCTTGAGAAAATGACTGACTCTTTGGTCTTAATGAATCAAGCCAAAGAATACAATTCAAAAACAAGCATACATACGCTGTTTTATGCTTGCTAATTAAGTCAGTTCTATGAGGTCGGGCTGCCGCTGAAGTGGGAGTGACCTGCCAGCCTATGAATAAACACCTTTGTAGAAGATTCAATAAATAAAATACGAATACAAGAGGATCAAAAGTCTAAAACTACTTCATGTTACTACACAACACGCTACCGACCATTGCATTGGGCATAATTTAACTGCCTTTTCAAATGGATTTCGCAAAGATGTATATATCAAATTTCAAAAAAGTTTCATATCAGTTTGATTATTTTGAACATAAATTTAGATGGCTTTGCAGCCATCAGTTAAATGTATTATATATGGTATCTAAAGTTTTCCAAGCTCGAGCGTTTCCTGCTTTCAGATCGCGGGAGAAGATTACTCTTGAATCTTGCGATACTAGAACGGAGAAGCGTCTGACCAGATTTTTTTAGCATTCATATGACCTAGAAGATGGGAATCGGTCAAGAGATAGAAACGTGCCGACAAAAGTGAGCGGCTTCACGCTCTTCAAACCAAGTTGCAAAACCCTCGTGTCAAAATTGTAAATAACTTTGGGGAACCTCGTGCTAAATTTCACTAAGGCTATAAAGTGAAGCCAACACATTATATTAAGAGAGCAATCAAACAAGGAAATCATACGTACATACACCCGAATAAATGAACTAGAATGTATTGACAAAGACGAACCGATTTATTACAATAAATGAAAATGAAGTCACAATGAGAAGAGCATTTGACAAGAGAATTTGTGTTAGTGCAATGTATATCGTTCACGCCTTAGCCCAATTCGCTAGGTCTAGAAAGGGTTCCTGGCATTCGTAGAGCTTGACTACTGACTGCACACAGTATACATGCTAAATAAGATAGACTAATAGCTAGTCGAATTTAATTATCGGTTCACTATTATCAACGACTACATTTTCAACTTTAATCGGCTGCTTATTCGATCTTACATAGTGCTTGGTAAAGATAATTAAGGAGTATAAACAAGGGAGGATCTTGCGGGAAATCTTGTAGTTTACCAAAATGGTTTATATCGCATTGTATGGCCAAAGTGTTCACTTCACCTGTTTACTTTTATCAGAAACATATATACATATATATAGATATTTTTAAAATATATTTTTGAATAATTTCAAACAAATAATTGAATAATTAAACAAAACCACCTGCTTTTCCTATTATAAATTCTAAATAGGTGATTGGTTGAGTGACTAAACTCGGCTTAATCTCGTGTCCACATTTCAGTGTTGGGAAAACAAATAATTAAAGTTCGGCCATCGACTGTATTTTCTCATCCAAATAAGCTGACAAAAACAAAATGTTGTTTTTCCATTAATTTTTTTTTAAAAAGTTTAATTAAAAATATCTTTGGAATTGTTGTTTCTGAAAATTTCGTAAAAGTTCATAATATATATATATATATATATATATTTTTTTTTTTTAAATTAATGTTGTTCTTTACGTCATCGGACATGAATTTTTTAGAATTCTTTAACATTGCGTGTTTAGAAACTAAATAATAAAGCAATATGGACTGCACGCACTTTATTAACACACACATCCGTACGTCGTACGTGCCGTCTCATATAAATGTGAGAACGTATATCCAGAGTTCTTGTCTTAATGTCGTTGCACTACCTTTAACGTCAAGATATTTAATATCCTTTCAGTTTTACAACATAATTAATAAATTGCATTGTAAGCCTTAAATAACAAGAGCAACAATAACAACAACAATAACAACAAGAACAACAACAATAATAACAACAACATGAAAAAAATCAGTAATAAACACAATGTTAATAAAATCATTTGTCAACTGCTATCTGGTCTATTAAAAATGAATGAACTCCTTTAAGATACGTCGTAAGGAAGGAGATTAAGAAAAAGTAAAAAAATTATATTCAGTTGCGAACGAATCTTTTATACTCATCACCGTTATCCTATAAAAGATTGAAAAAAAGCAAAAATATAAATTTGCATAATCCATAACATTAGGTGGGCGTGGCTAATTTTTTTTCTATTTTTCTAGAATAATTTTGAGGAAATTTATATCACTTATCTGTTGGAATTTATGGGCAACGACAAAAAGACACGGAAAGCCAAGCCGATTTCGGTTTTGCTTGCATGGACGTTTAGGCATTTAAGGTGCGTTCCTTGACCAATTCAGGCTGTTTTCAAACTCTTTCGCAAATTCATAGGCTATTTGGTGAACGGAAGCATACGTACCAGAGATATTACAGACTTTGGTAGGCGGACATACGGACTGACTAACAGACGTACATGCTTAGACGTATCTCGGCCTAAAATTTATATACTTTATAAGGTTTTTGAAGCTTGCTTCTGCCCGTTAAAAACGTATTGAAAAAATAACTAAACTTTGATTGGGTAGGCGGGATAAGTTTTTCCAATTTTCCTACAGCATCACCCATAAAATATACATATATATAGATTTCTATATAAATTTTTGTACATTCGCTGTAGATTATGAGTAGTTATTGAAATAAAACATTTATTTTCTTTTGAAAAACGAAACTGTTCTCCGTTTATGTGATACTATGGGCGTGCCCTTTGACCCATTTAGCTCATTTTCAATATCAACTGGCATGCAAAAATTTCCAATGTTTGTGCCAAGCTTGAAGCTCATAGCTTCATTTTTGCGGCTCAAAGAATTTATACAACAGACATTACATAGACGGACAGACGGACTTGATTAAATCAATTCATAATTTAATGCTGTTCACGAATATATATACATAATTTGTAAGACATCTGCAAACGTTTTGATAAAACGAAAGCATCCCTCATCCCTCGGTGATTGGTATAAAAACTAAACCAAATCGCATGACTAAAATAACAAAAACAGCAATACGTTATACGTTCACGAACGCAATACAAAATGAAGGGAGATTTTCACGATCAAGAATATTGATTACACTAAAACTAATCAATAATTGTCCCTTTATTAAGCTATAAGTCAGATATCGTAAAAAATTCCAGCGCATATGTAAACAAATAGTAAACAGCCCGATGCTAAGAGCAAAAGCCAAGCAGTCTAAGCGCATATTTTCGCTCAAATAAAAGCTATTCCTTGGTAAAAAGGTAATTTCACTTTAATTACACGCATATCTTATGGCAAATAAAATGGAAAGTTTTGTTTAAACACTAAACGATCGATTTCGATCACTTCTAATGCTGTAACAAAGCCATACTCAAAATGTCAGTCGGTTCTGATCAACACGCACAAGCATAATACTGCTTGCATTATCTTATTTTAAGGACGCATTCATTCCTTGCTTTGTTCATGTTGTTCATGTGATCGGTTTTGCCATCACAGCTTGCTGCTAAGCAATGAGGTGAAGCAACCTGAATCCATAAGTAAAAGTTCAAACAGTTGCTTTGTAAATGCATGTGTAGCTGTGTGAGTGTGTGGAAATATATACAATACTCAGCGACGACTCGCTTGTTAAAGTCATTCATTCATTGAGTTGGTATTTCAAAAATGTCCATCGATACTGTTGCCTCCTTTCTATAGCTGGGGTTGTTATCAACAGATGTGCTGCAGCAGCAGTAAAAACAAGAGTTTAGTGCAAATACCACAAGTGTCACAATGTGAACGTGGAACCAGTCATTGCCGGCTCGCATGAACCTAACGCGTATACATATACCGATATATATATGTATGTGTGTGTGTGTATATGTATAAAACAAATACTAAATACTTGTACACTCTTCTACCGCCACTCATCTGTCCTTTCTACGCAAAGCTTACCATTTATTATGTGTTATTATTACTGAAATCTCAGTCAAGAGCTTTGTGCTGCTTTGTTGGAAGCAATAACAGAAAAATCACACAAAACAACTAAAGGAAATGCTTTAAATCAATTAGTTGAGCACTAATTGCTGCAATACCTTGTAGCATATTTTTCGTTGTTTTCACTGAGCGTTAAATGCAGTCAACGTAAATGCGCATTACTCACACATTAACTATGTGCGCTCAGACATGTTCTGTTTTCCTTTTTACTTTTATTTTTCTTTTTCAGTTACAAAATCACACAATTTTATTATTGTGTGCTTTTTTAAGGTTCACAGTTCTTCTTATTCTTATTATAACATTTTTTTTTTTTTTTTTTTTTTTTTTTTTTTTCATTTATTTCATTTTATCTTTTTCTTCTTTTTTTTCTCACAATCTACCAGAGATCAAGGAACAAGTGCTTTTTTTTGTTTATCTTCTTTACAATAAAGATGGGATGCAGTGAATTAAACTAAAAGGGTTTTGCACTTTTGAAGGCCTTCGAAGCGACGTTACTACGCACGTCCGCATGCTTATAATTTTTCATTTCTCTCTTATAAATTTAATTAAAAATGTGTTAGAAGCTACACTAGTAGTAATAGGTTACAAGTTATTTAAATAATTTCATTTTAAAGTTAAGGTAGTGCGCTTTTCCGCATTACCCACTTATGATACGGATAGAAGTCTCGAGGAAGTAATAAAAGTCGAATAGACGATATGACCATTGTGTTGGCTAACAATTGAAGAAATGCTTATTACACTGTAGTACTCACCACTTCATAAGCTTCGATCAAGATCAGGAAAGTCAATTTTACTTTTAGGTTAGGATCAAAATTCAAAAAAAAAAATTTTCATTTTAAAGCTCAAAAAATAAAAATTTTAAAGTATCTTGTATTTTTTCTGTATTGCATCGCATCGATCAAAACATTGATTACACATTCGGTTTCGATAAAAAAAACGCTTTGTTGGTATAGCCTTTCTCAGTTTTTAGATATATGGCTTTTTAGCTATCAAGCTCAAGATGAGATAGATAGCTTCGAGCACAAAAGTTATCTATCTATGAATTATTTGCATAAACCATTAAGAGATCGAGCAGGCTAGCATAATATCTGCCCCATCAAAAAAAAAAAAAAAAAAACAATTCTAAGCGAAAGTCAAATAGAAGTCGTTCCATAAATTAATACGTCCACAAGTACCTCATATGTATATGTTTACAACTTTTAGATCTAGCACACATCCAAGCAGTTGGAGATCTAATCATCGTCAAACACGGTTATAGTTAGACGGCGTGTCCGCTTTAAGACTTTTTCAATCAAGCGAAAAACGAAATGACAGACAGAATAGAAAAAATTATATCGCAATAGTTTTGCTTACATCAAAAATAATTGAGCGAAGAGAACTGCATATAACAGAATACTAAATACGGATTTGAGACCCTTTTCGCAAATTGAGACAATTGACAGGCGAGCAATCAAATCGTGAAAACAAATCAATTTTAAATTCAACTGAAGCATCAGAGTATACTCATTTTGTGATAATGTTTGCAACATCCAAAAGGAGATATTTCAAGGATCCTATACATTCTTGATCTATGATCAAATCTGAATTGAACCAATCATGTCTGTCCATCTATGTCGTTGACTTCAAATTGGCCACAAAAATTGCAAGGTGTCTATCGAAAATAGGCTAAATGAGTAAATGGACACACCCGTAGTAGAGCGTAAACCTAAAGCACTTTAGTTTTTCTAAGCAAAAATTTTAGGGGATTTTGCTCTTTAGTCATAAATGACGGCATATAGAAGGCCCCGCCCTCACAAAGTTATAAGTGATCAAATTTTTTTTATTCATCTTATACGATACAAGACCTATTAGTAATGCACATAACGCTTTTAAGGCGCCTTAACCCTTATCTGGTAATAGCATATCCTATCGGGTCAGGCTGTGGTAAGATAAAATTGATATTGAATGGTTATGGGTACACGATATTCGGACAAAGCTTTCTGTTCTGTTTTTATTTGTATGTGACAAAAATTATTCCAAATGTATATCATATTTTCGGATAAGAAAAGATCAAACATTTCATGATATTTTCGGATTCATTTTTTTTATTATTATTATTTATTATTATCTTTGCTTTCAACCTGTATTCTTCACATACCGCAAAAGGGAAATGTGATCTATTTCTTCTTTATGTCATTAGACGTTTTGTTATTTATTAATTATAATAAATGATGAGACATTTGCAATAACAATCAATCAAGAATTCTATATGCTGCACAAAAAGTACCAGGATTTTTCAAAGTTAATACAGTTTTCTTTACTTGGTTTACAATAAACATCTGGGAAGAGGTAAAGCGAACATCCCGTGAGCTCGACATTACGAAACGCTGCATAATTGTTTAGAACACATGCTTGCACGTTTGTTGAATTGCTCACTATTTCAAAAAAAAAAAAAATTGCAGTGCAGCAACTCTTTGGCCATACGTGCCATTAACATATCACATTTCTGAGCGGATTGACCTGAAATTTCAATTACTTGTATACAATAGCGTTATATCTTAGTAAAACATTTGTTTAACGAAATACTTCGACAGTAAAAAAATTGTTTTTCCATATACGAGGTGCGTTTGAAAAAAGAAGATGACTTTTTACGTTTCCCAAGAAATATTTATTTACTCATCAATGCCTATTTTGCCCACCTCAAAGTAGTCCGTCTTAGATGTAATGCGCTTGTGCTAGCCCTTCTTCCTTCAAAAGCACCTCAGATAAGCCCCTTTTGGTAAAACTTTGAGCTGTGTCAAAGCTGCGGCCTTTACGTCCTTAATGGGGGCACAGCTCCTTTCTTTAATGGGTCTTCCACAGTTTTGAGAATAGGGAAAAGTAGCAAATGGGCAAAATCGACTGAATGCGGTGGCTGAGGCGCGATTAGGATGTTGTTTTTTGCCCGAAAAATTACAAGCAAGCAATAGCGTACATGTCCAAGGAGGACAACTAAAGAAAGGCTTGGCGCTTCGTTGAAGAAACTTTTCGTGAAATATGAAGCAAGTTAAGTTGGTTGGGAATTGAGGTGCTTTAAAGATACGCTCGGCGCGAAAGTCATAGTTTCGAGAAAACCTCAATTAAATATAAGTAAGTAACCGTCAAGTCATGATTTCACTTCCAGAGTCGAGTTTTGAAGACCCTTAAACGATTTGAGCTCATCTGAAACTTTTTCAATATCATTACTCCCTCAAATTAACTACACTTATAACAGAACGTAGAGTTATTATTTCATCTCAAAAATTCTACCCTAAGGTAAACAAATATTTTTATCTGGCAAACCCCCCATCATCCCTACCGCAACTAATGCAATTAGTTTTGTTTTAGGCAGAAATTGACATCGATTGGCACTATCCAAAGCTTGAGCATGGTTAGAAAAGCATTTCCCAGCACTTTTTTGACAAAATTTATATCAACTGTAGCGCATCCATCTCTCTACGAAATATAATACTTTTTACATGTTAAGAAAAAAAAAAAAAAAAAAAATTCTTAACCACAAAAACAGAATGAACCAAACAAATTGGAGGAATTTTTTTTTTTTTTTTTGCTACAATTCTGAATGACGTTTATTCAAATCATTGGCATATATATAATAATAATAATAATAATATATATGCACACCTCAAATACATACGCAGAAAAACTTTCCGTTTCAATGAAGAGATTTATTGACGTATTCCTTTTTTCTTTTTTTGTTTTTTTATTTTTCCTGAGTAAACACTAACACTATAACAAAATAATGTATTTTTTTTTGTATTTGTAATTTAATATATGAAGCATGTGTCGGAGTGTATTTAATTAATGAAATGAAGTCGGAAGGCTTATACGATACGGCTGAACGTACACTTACGTAGAGATGTGAGTGGAGGCATTTGAAATAATCGACATATGTCAATTATGAAAAGTGTCAAAAATGTTTAACACCTCAATAGACAATTTTATTAGACCGGAATATCATTCATGGATTCAAAGTGAATTCTGAGGTTTTTAATTTGAAAGCGAAGGTCGCCCGAGAATAACAAATCAAATCAAATACATTTTTTTACAAAATTTCAGTTTCCAAAACTAGGCAATATCTGAAAAAGTTTACCTCACACTTTGTTAAGGAGAAGGCAAACAAAAAAAAAAAAAAACGAGATTATTTTTGTTCGCCTTTTTTTTTTTTCTTAGCTTTAAATTGCCTTTAATTCACGCTTTGAAGTGTGTTAAATTGATACCAAATATATATATATATATATATATATGTATATATATATATATGTATGTATATGTATATTTATCGAGAACTTATGTTGACCAACAGTTTTTTCCTTCATCCACATCGCACGCAAAATGCAGTTATCAAGAAGATAGTATACAACAACAAACTAAAACAATCCAAATGCAATAAAGGCGAAAAGAAAGCCAAAGAAGCAGCGTTAGCCTCGAAATAATAAAAAAAAAATATTTAAGGAGTAAAGATTTGTTTATACAGACAATTATAATACAAACACACAAACACACAATCATACACGCATACACAGAGCACATACAGACACACAAACCGATATACAACATACATGCAAACGTACATATAAGAACATGAATAAACATAAATAAATGCCACCCTGCAGTTTCCATGGCCAATCAACGCCTTAAGCTAAAAGTGGTGCCGTTGCCATACAATTCGCATCACATCTTCATTTGTGATTTCGTTTTGTTTTCACAAAAATTAACTCCTTTATAAGAAAATTACTGCTGTTACTATTATTGTTGTTATTGCTTTACTGACCGTCCTTACATTCCTCTCTCTCTCTCTCTCTCTCTCTCGCTCTTTCTCACTATCACTCTTTCTCTATCTCTTCCCATCTCTTTTTCCCTGATCATTCGCGTCTATCCATTCCAAAAACTCAACACTCTAACAGCATTATTGCATGCAACGATGGCCTAAAAAAGAAAAACACATTTTTTCTTTGCTTTCTCTATACATGCATATTTGCCTCCTAAACGTATGCACACACATATGTGATTGAATGCAAGTGTGTGTGTACGCTGTGTGATGCTTACTACTCAGCCGGAGGTCTTAAACAAAAATTGGAATGAAGACGTTTCGTGACTTAAAGTGCGGTTCTCCTCCACATTTTGCAACTTCTTATATATGACGACAACATCATCAACAACAACAGAAACAGAATTTTGACGACTTACATGTTATTCATAACGTTGTAATATTATATAAATATGAAAAATTAAATTCAAAAATTGAACCAACCATCATAACAGTGATGCTATGTGTCTTTAGAAAGATTAAGATGAACATGAATTAGTCGCAAAACATATGAAAAAATATCGTTCATTGGAAAATTCAAAATTAGAAAATGAACTAAAAATTATCCTCAACGATGGATCAAAATATAATTTGAAATTATGTCAAGCTTATTTCGTAGATGAGTTTCATAGCTATATACACTACCTTGCAATGCCGTTTACATAGCGTCATTGGTCGGTTAGGAATTAGATTTATTAAAACAATAAACCTCTTCACAGAAAGGAAGAATGCCATTATCGCGTAGTGCGTAACAGAGAATGTGTTTTGTTTTTATTATTATTACTTAACGAACTGCGGTGCAAGAGTATATTAAGTTTGTGCGGATGTACACAACATCCAGAGTTACTTGAGATATGCCCATCTTTTATTATACCGATCG
Source organism: Glossina fuscipes (assembly GCF_014805625.2). NCBI lineage: Eukaryota > Metazoa > Arthropoda > Insecta > Diptera > Glossinidae > Glossina > Glossina fuscipes. Next base: position 24,924,339 of record NW_023998416.1, read on the forward strand.
ATTCATAATCATTTTCTAAAGTAATCTAAGCTTGTCTCTCTGCCTGTCTGCAATATGCAGGTCCCAGGTTTTGATGAAATTTGGCCCAGGCACGATTCGCATCGGATCACTTTTCCGATCACTTCCCCTATAATGTTTTATATTGAAAAATCCTTATATGAATAACTGGATTAGGCGAAAGGCTATAATGCTTTTTTTACTTACTATTCTTTCGCTTCTTTCATATGCGACTGTTAAGACAAATCACCTCCCCAAATGCTACAATTTTATAATGGGGTAATCGTTCGTTCGAGTTCGTTTCGTAGTTTGAAACTCGTAAGTTATCTGCAAATTGATGTAATCGCTCAAAAAAAAAAAAAAAAAAAATTCATTAAAAATTTTTTGTGAAAGAATATAATTCCATAAGGCTACCGTGCCAGAGGAACATAGAAGCGAAAAACTTCTGCTTAAGAAGTGCCCAGTATTGATCGATTCTCTTGGAAAGAGTGTTTTCGACCTCCGCTTTTTTTCTACATATATTAAACCAGAAGACATCAGTACTTCTTCACCCTAGACACATCTGGATAATGCGTTCAAATCTGGGCATTATACCTCAGGAAAAATCGTTGCGTTATGGGCATTTTAAAACAGTTGGGTCCCATTTCTATTAGCAGTTGTTTCGCATACACTTTACTATTTACTGCGTTCTATTTTGATTTATAATTTTTTTGGGGATTCAACCCATATTTTTTGAAGAAAACAAAACCTTTCTAAATAGCAAGCTATACCAAGTTGGATTGTTTAAGACAATGATTTAATGCAACAGAGTTACGAACTCTGCTCAACTTCCTTTCTTTTCATAAATGTTCTATTTACTTCCTTCTTATGAAGTCTGAACATATACATAGAGACATTTCCATATAAACAGGTAAGTACTATAAAGAAATTAGGGAAGATGGGATAGCTCTTAGCTCTTAGCTTGTTACTGTGTTTTCGGCTTAATTAATTTACGACAGTCTAATTTTGAGTCTAATTTTAATCAACTCGCTCGCTTAAGATCTCTGAGTATGCGTCAGGAAAGAATGGAAAGTGCGATGGTGTAGACCCGGATGGTTTCCAAGCAACAATACTAACGCTTTCTGTTAAATGTCCCTTTCGAATAAAATCTGGTGACGATGCAACGACCAAAACATTTGTAAGATATTAAATATCACTTTTGCAGACATTTTCTTTCAGTTTGATGAATTTTCACATTCGCACTAATTGATGTCAATTAATCAATTTCAAAACGATTGTTGTTTGTATTGGTTTCCACCATCTTTTCTAATCAAACCATACGTTTCTTGTTTACGTATAATATGATGAAATGGTAAAGGCGGCAAAGTGCGGCTTCACTTATGTCAACTACTTGCTTTCAGTTACAACCCCAATCGTAAGGTCACGAAAGGGCAACGCTTTATCCTCTTCTTTAATAATTTTCCCCGTTGGCAGATCTTAAAACCTTTTTCGCCTTATTCTCTGCCGGATTTGTCAATAAAACTTAATATATTGTCTTGTAATTGTTGAATTAATATTAGGATTAAGGCCTATTCTAGCTGAGCCTATTTAAACGACGCCACTTATTGCTAATCGCGGGATATAGAAAAGTTTTATAGCCTGTGTTCTCATTTTGATGAAATCTTGCTTACTTTAGGGATGTACTCAAAAAGCCCAACACTTTTTAGACAACGAGAATATCCTAAGGTGAGGCAAAAAAAGGCAAGAAGGGAATAGAGAGTTGGTGGCCGTAGTTTAGTGGGTGTGTGTCCAATTGATAAGTGTTCTGCCTTTACCGGCTGAGCAAACACTATAGGCTAACATCATAGTAAACTCTGGGATTTGAATTCGCGAACACTGAGCTGGTAGTCACGATTCTTACCTGCTCGGCTACTTGGACGGCTAATGCAACTTTCCGATATCTTTTTCGTGAACTGACATTTTCTCTCCTATTTTTAATATTCCATTTCGTCAAGCCGCTGCGAAATTCATTTTAAATTAACTCATTGTTTCGATGATGTTAACAATGTGCTTAAAAAACACTTTCAATGCGATACGGGCCAAAGCAGTTCCTGAATCATTAAATAAATTGACAATAAATTGCCAAATACAACTGGCGCTTACACTCACTCTAGTAGTAGATTTTTTTTACAAGACCAACAATCGACAGCAATTACTGCCTCGCTTTGCAAAAACATCTCGACCTCAAAACACGTATCGAAATTGTTACAAAGATATCAGACGAAAGACGAACCAACAAAGACAATAACTAAAAATAAATAAAAAAAAAAAAAAAATAAAAAAAATAAAAACATTTAAAAGGTAATCAATCATCATTCCTGCACGACACTTTTACTGTTACTATTACGCAAAGACACTCAAAAAGCCTAAAAAGTAAAATTGTAACCGATATACGAACAAAAGTATTGACAGCCAAACAACTACAGCAACGGGGCAAACAAACGTACAATTACAAGAAAATAGTGACAAAAAAATATTTAACAAGGAAAACAACACTTGAACGACGCTACGGCAAATCTGAAGAGATGACGACTTCGGAGACTTACACCGTAGCTCAGCGGCAATGTTGCAACTAAAACATGTGTGTGGCCCTTTACCGGCTCGCAAATGAATAAAAATATATTATAACGAAAGCACATCATCATCTACTTGCTTTTATGTATGTATACATACATACATACATACATCTATCTATAAAAAAAACCTATTGTGAATGTAATTAACGACACGCAAAAAAAAAAAAAAAAAAAAAAAAAAGAAAACGATACAAGTAGTAGAAAATCATTAAAAAAATTAAACTAGTTATGCTTGCAATAAAATGAAAATAAAAAAAAAATAAAAAAAATTGAAAAACGAATAAAAAATATATTAAACATATAATATATATGTTACATATGGAAGGAAGATATAAAAAAAAAATTTTTAATTTACCATTTTTGGTAATAATGGTAGCAATCAATTCACTTTTGTTGTTTGTTGTAGCTTTTAAGCCTCATCTTACATTATATCCCGGTTAAAACATCATGGGTGGGCTTGTGTTATAATTAAGTTACAAAGTTTTACTTTGTTTTTTTTTTTTTGCGTTATCGTACTGAACTGAATGAATGGTTAATGTTGCATGTCACTCAACTTTACGAGTTTACGATCTCTGCGCTTCAAGGATATAAACTATAAAGAGGCCAGATTCGATTTCGTTTTCTTTCAATGTCAACGGTAGTTAGATTGTGCTTCAGATTTTATTGAAGAGTAAAAAAAATGGAAAATTAATTTCGCTTATAATGATTTGGTTACTTCTGCATCATGTATGGAGATATTTTGAAAGCTCATTATAAATATATTACAAAATATCTCACTAGTTGAAAAGCCAATAACATCTAAGTAATGCACGCATTGAATTCCCCACAAACCAAACTGATTGCCGTGAGATTTTCATTTGATTTATTTTTATCCAATTGTTTGGCAGTCTCTACGTCTGTCCGTACACTTACACGTGTGCCGTGGAAAGGTGGGAAGTTCATGTAAAAATTTCCCGAACATGTAGATCTTCTTAATGACTCACAGCAGACCAACTTTAAGTAGACACAACGCTTAGTGAAATTTCTTTAATACTTTGATTATATTCTTGATCTTAGGGTGAAGGGTACCGAATCCGCCTCGTGAAGGTTATAAGTTTTCACTGGGATGAACTTATAGTCCACTGTGCGTAACCCAGCGTAGGTGGGGTCGATTTCCGTGGCAGCAAGATTATTCAAGTGAGGATAGTTGTAAATAAACGCACAAATACGGTAAGGATTGAATTCATATTTTGTCCGTACGTCATTCTCAGAAACTGCCCACACCTGTGTACGTTACGTACGTCTGTGTTTTGCGTTAATTCAATAAGTGATGGCTGCGCATGAGGCGACTTTAAATTACATCGGCAAAAATGATAACCCGCCGCTTGACAACATATTTGCTGCATGCGTTTAATTGAGTAATTTTAAAGCGCGTCTAATTGCAACGTCAAGTATATTAACGATAGATATTACAGTTCGATTGCGAAATTATGATTGATATCGGCCGTCAACTAGAATTTTGTAAAAACACTTATGTAATGTTGCTGCAAAGTTTCAGACCTTGGTAAGAACGAAATTGAACGTTATTCATCAACGTAGAGTCCTCCTGTAATCAGCTTCCAACACATCGTCAGCGATTTGCTAGGTCCTCAAAATCCTTTAATGCGAATCTCTCTTCGAGATTATTATCTGGAAGTATGGAATAGCAAAACGGATTTCCATTCATTTTGTTGCGTATGTTTTTACTTCACTGTAAGCGAACACAGCCCGTGTGCCCTTCGCTTTCTCATGCCATAATCTCTGCTTTGTATTTGACAAACGTATTGTTTTGATAGCTTCATAGCCTGCGGCGTACGTCAATGGTTCTACAGCACCATTTATCGAAATTGACCGGCTTTTGGCTGTCCCGACAGCCCACATCACATACGTCGTTACATAACCAAGAAACAAGTTGGATGAATTCCTTTTAAACATATCCGTATTTTAGAAGTGATCACATGAAGACGCGTTTCGTCAACCCCAAGCGAAGGTGGCGTCCATATTGAAAAATTTTGATACAAAATATTCGACAAACATCCAGTCAGCATCGTGCCATAAATGTTTAAAACGTATCTAATGTTGCAACTTTACGTAGGCAATGAAGTCACTATATAGGACTTTTGGTTGTACGAGCGCGTTTATGCTTAGCAATGCCTCAAACTCCGCGTAATATTTATGTAGATTTTCTTTAGCTTCTTTCCGCGCTTTACCTTTCAAAATGTAGTGCTCAGTCACAACCTAAAGTACATTTTTTTGCACATCAAAGAGATGAGAAAATGTTGTACGGCTGTTAAGTAAACACAAACTTAATGTATGCTATAAAATTTGACGTGTGTTGGTCGTCAAATTTCAATTTCCTCTTTCTAAGAGTATTTTTTTTTTTTTTTTTGGTTCCGGGATCTTTCTGTCGTTACGTACCTTGTTACTTATTTACTAACCTAATAAATAAAGCATTCCGCTAAACTTCCCCGATCGTGTTTGGCGTCATTAAACGATAAAATTAATCTTACGTAATTTTCACTTATACTTATTAGTATGATATCTTGTACCGCTAAAAGTGAATAAATTGCGAAATTTTTATCAATTACTTTTACTTAAGCGGATGTAAGCTACTAAATATTTTTTTTTTTTTTTTTTGCTCGTATGCTGTGCGCTGCTTATATTGTAAAACGTTTATCAAGTTGAATTTTCTGACGGGACTTAAAAAAAAAAAAAAAGAAGTAAACACTGTCCCATTGAAATTTGGTATGCAAAACCTTTGTGTTTGCTGTGCTTTATCAAAGCAGCAAAGTATTGCTTTTGGGAAATTATTCAATAATATAAACGTCTCATGTCATCTCTTCCTCTTATATCGTTTATCTGACATTCTTTTGAAGGGAGATTCGTTTAATGCATCAATAATTTGTTAAAAAATATATCTCGTCTTTCATTTGTTTGTCTTCCTCTTCCTCTTTTTCTTTTTTTTTTTTTTTTTTTTGCGCTTTGCCAAAATCTTAACATTACGAACACAGACATAATCATCATTCAAGCTTTGAATCTTTCAATAAAACACAATTTTGATCAGTGAATACCAAATGAATCTCGACTGATTCAGGTAGTAAGCATTTAAAGGATTTTACTTGTGCATATATATATATATATGTGCACGCACGCGTATATATCGATGGGTATATGTATGCATGCGTGTGTACATATTTGCTTTTATAAATACATCAATAATTTGGCCACATAGTTTATTAACAACTTTTAAGCGTTGATTGCATTAAATTTGTCATCGATTTAAAAATCACTTTATAAGCTGACGGCTGATGAAGATGCAAATAAAAAAGAAACAAAAAAAAATAACAAAAAAAAAAAAAAAAAGAATCATACAGAATATAGACGCGCATAAGCACAGGCGCACATTGAGTTCTCTTTAGATATTATGTAAAATGCCAGTTTATCAGCTGTTAATACATTTTGGCACATTGATGTCCGGCAAATTAGCAAAATGTGTCCAAAATTCATAATCATTGAAAAATTTCAAACAAACAAAAAAAAAAACAAAAAAAAATCTAAAGGAAAAGGTTTTTTTTCTTAAATCGTACAATACCCTTAGCAGAAAAATGTAATAATTTGACCGTAAAGAGTTTAGGAGAATAATGTTACTCGCCTGAAAAGGAATATCAAATATTCGCGTTTCACTTTCTGATAACTAAGAAGAACAACAACAATATTTTCAAACGATAATGATACGTTATCCGCCAGTACAGCAGCCCGCATGCTGATCATCTCTCTTACAGATCATCTCTTATACAGATCTTGGCCTTTCTCCAACTATTTCGATTATTTTCGATAAATGTTAAATTGGTTTTGATCACTATTCAGCCATTTCTAAATTTAATTAAAGCGATTCCGATTTCCAATCAAAATAAAGTCTAGCTTATATTAAGCTGATCTCCGTGATCGTCCGTAACTCTCCACTCTTTGCATAATAGACCGTGAATGTTTTCATTTAAACCAACAGTTAATATTAATATCGAAAGATGGTACGAAAAGAGGTCAAAATCCATCACGAAAACCAGCCTTCAGGATTTCCGAGAAATTATTTAAAAATGAGGTCACAATCAGTGATCTTGAGCTACTAAAGTTAGGATTCAAGCTACTTTTCCAAGAGAGAATTGAACTTTCCTTTTTATACCCTACAACAATTGTTCTATAAGCATGTATTAAGCTTTTGTGAATATATGCAATACTCAGAAGGACTTGAAATAGATCTGCCGCTTTTTATACCGATCGATTTCTAAACACATTTAAGCTCGTCCATCCATCTGTTTGTCCGTAAATGTGCCCGCTTGTTTGCCTGTCGGCCAGGCCATTCGTCCGTCCGTCTGTGCTTCGCGCAGTTTTTCGCTCAATCTGTAGGTCGCAATTTTTGGGTTATTTTAATAAATCGGACGGATCACTTTTCCGAACACTCCCCCCATGTGAAGACTTATTTTGAAAAGTACTTATATGAAGATGACTATTAAGCACAATGACGTAGGGTATTTAAGAGTGGGCCGTGGCCCACTATAACGTTCTCCATCCAATAATAATAATAATTCTTTACTGGCCGTCAAACTAACAGCCGCGCTTTAGCTTCAGTAGTCACAAGAGAAGAATATATGTAATTTTCTAATAGTCTTTGTGACTTTGTATCAAGTTATGCTGTCCGAGAAACCATAATCACAATGAAGCTCTCGAATATCAATTTTATTAAGTTACGGAAACCACAAAGTAAAACGAATGCGTGTAACTTGTGACATCTTTGCGATGTTGGTCAGAGAGCTCACAATATGTAGAAATATGTAGAAATATTTTTACGTCAAATATTTCAATAAAATATTATTCATCAAGATTGACTGTGAATATACTCAAGCGTTATATATCCCCCCAGAACTTGAAATAAAATAT
>NW_023998416.1:24932003-24933654 GCF_014805625.2 Glossina fuscipes
ACAACAGAACAGTTTGTGTATAATATTTTTTCATAAAACTAAATATATTCATATCTTTTGTTTATTAGTTTACTTAAAGGGTACTTTTTTCTGACCACTGCGATAAGAATCTTTACACTCTGTTAACCATAATATGTTGACAGATATTATTATAGTTTATCAAGATATTTTATAAAACCGGCCTTACGATGATTTCTAAATTAAATGAAAAATTTTCTCAAACTTTGGTTTAGTTTTTTAGTTAAAGTCATAAAGATTTCATAAATTCGAGTCATATACATATGAAGGTCTCGATTGTGAGGCATATGTTTCATTTACAGGATGTTCGCTGGCAAGGTTTGCAAGGTTTCCTTTGCCTTTCTTTTGATAAATATGCATTTTGACATAAAGATAAAAATCGCGTTCATAAAGTAAGGGGAATTTTTATATTTTATAAAAGATATCATTATTATTATCCGCCTGGTAGGCAAACGATATCGACTAATAAGGTAACGGACCGTGGTCTCAAGTCTCTCTTAAGCACGTTAGAGTTTTCAATGAAGCCAATGGCCTCAGGTATAGTAATACTATTTAAAAAGTAATACTATTTAAAAAACATTCTCTTTACTTTTTGAACACATCGTATTAAATATTTCAGCTACGGGGTGCATCGTTTGTAATGCGATATTATTGAAATTAATCATTAGATATGGCGCAAATTTTAGTGTCAATATTTTGCCATTAAAAGCTATTATTTACGATGTACTAGATTTGAGGTAAAAGGTCGTACAACAGATAGGCCTAAGCTTGAACCACAATATGCCGGCAAAGCACTTTCTCTTGTACAACCTACTGATGCATCTTACGAACATGAACTTACTTTGTGGAAAATTATGCAAAAAAAAAAAAAAACAAACAATGTAAGAATGATGTTATCTGTTGCTCGTCAAAAGCAGCCCAAAAACCCTTCCGGCGAGCATTACGGTAGAATGCAAAATTTCAGTAATAATTCAATATCTCAGCAAGGGTCAGTCAGTTATTCAGTCATTAATTTATTCATACAATAATGCAATACCCAGGGCTATGTGGAAATTTCTTGAATTCTCAGCTCATTAACACATTCATTAAACAAATTGCAAACATAAATGTTAACAACGTTGACGACACAACATATAAAGCAGCACCACAGGTGCGCCTACACAAAAGCAAAGAAAAAAGAGAAAAGAGAAAAAAAATATGAAGAACAAAACAAAGCTAACTCGCTTAACTTAGTCAGTCAAGTCGATTAGCAGAAGGGCATCTGCAGCAATAACAGCAGCGGCGGCGGCGGTAGCATCACTAAAAAAAAATAAAAAAAAAAAAAAAATAAAACAAAAAAGAAACAAGCAAACTTAAAAAGGCAGCGTTAGTTCACATGCAACGAAAATTTCAGTCAGATATTCAAACAGAAAAAAAAAGAGTATAACGCCAACACAATATTCTTGTGAACTGTTTTTTTCTTCAACGGTTTCTTCTTCTCAACATATCGTCTCGGAAAGCAATAACAAGTGCAATGAAGACAAGTAAAGAAATTGTACCAAAAGAAATAAATAAATGTGGAATGTTTTTTTTTTCTTTCTTTTTTTAGTTGTTTTGTTTTGTTTATTATTTTTTCAAGTTTTGGCAGACACCA
>NW_023998416.1:24934054-25064786 GCF_014805625.2 Glossina fuscipes
TTTTTTCTATTAAATAAAAAATAGCATTTCTTTATCATATATTTATATCATTTATTTTTCAAAATGATTCAACAAGATTTTATGGGAGTGAAATGAAAACGAGCTTTACTTTAACAAATACACAACACGACACAACAGAACAGTTTGTGTATAATATTTTTTCATAAAACTAAATATATTCATATCTTTTGTTTATTAGTTTACTTAAAGGGTACTTTTTTTCTGACCACTGCGATAAGAATCTTTACACTCTGTTAACCATAATATGTTGACAGATATTATTATAGTTTATCAAGATATTTTATAAAACCGGCCTTACGATGATTTCTAAATTAAATGAAAAATTTTCTCAAACTTTGGTTTAGTTTTTTAGTTAAAGTCATAAAGATTTCATAAATTCGAGTCATATACATATGAAGGTCTCGATTGTGAGGCATATGTTTCATTTACAGGATGTTCGCTGGCAAGCTTTGCAAGGTTTCCTTTGCCTTTCTTTTGATAAATATGCATTTTGACATAAAGATAAAAATCGCGTTCAAAAAGTAAGAGGAATTTTTATATTTATAAAAGATATCATTATTATTATCCGCCTGGTAGGCAAACGATATCGACTAATAAGGTAACGGACCGTGGGCTCAAGTCTCTCTTAAGCACGTTAGAGTTTTCAATGAAGCCAATGGCCTCAGGTACTGATAGTAATACAATTTAAAAAACATTCTCTCTACTTTTTGAACACATCGTATTAAATATTTCAGCTACGGGGTGCATCGTTTGTAATGCGATATTATTGAAATTAATCATTAGATATGGCGCAAATTTTAGTGTCAATATTTTGCCATTAAAAGCTATTATTTACGATGTACTAGATTTGAGGTAAAAGGTCGTACAACAGATAGGCCTAAGCTTGAACCACAATATGCCGGCAAAGCACTTTCTCTTGTACAACCTACTGATGCATCTTACGAACATGAACTTACTTTGTGGAAAATTATGCAAAAAAAGAAAACAAACAATGTAAGAATGATGTTATCTGTTGCTCGTCAAAAGCAGCCCAGAAACCCTTCCGGCGAGCATTACGGTAGAATGCAAAATTTCAGTAATAATTCAATATCTCAGCAAGGGTCAGTCAGTTATTCAGTCATTAATTTATTCATACAATAATGCAATACCCAGGGCTATGTGGAAATTTCTTGAATTCTCAGCTCATTAACACATTCATTAAACAAATTGCAAACATAAATGTTAACAACGTTGACGACACAACATATAAAGCAGCACCACAGGTGCGCCTACACAAAAGCAAAGAAAAAAGAGAAAAGAGAAAAAAAATATGAAGAACAAAACAAAGCTAACTCGCTTAACTTAGTCAGTCAAGTCGGTTAGCAGAAGGGCATCTGCAGCAGTAACAGCAGCGGCGGCGGCGGCGGTAGCATCACTAAAAAATATATATTAAAAAAAAATAAAACAAAAAAGAAACAAGCAAACTTAAAAAGGCAGCGTTAGTTCACATGCAACGAAAATTTCAGTCAGATATTCAAACAGAAAAAAAAAGAGTATAACGCCAACACAATATTCTTGTGAACTGTTTTTTTCTTCAACGGTTTCTTCTTCTCAACATATCGTCTCGGAAAGCAATAACAAGTGCAATGAAGACAAGTAAAGAAATTGTACCAAAAGAAATAAATAAATGTGGAATGTTTTTTTTTTCTTTCTTTTTTTAGTTGTTTTGTTTTGTTTATTATTTTTTCAAGTTTTGGCAGACACCATACCATTACGATTGCATCATGAATGGATTTGCATTACATTCTCTGTAAACTGTCACACACAAACCACAAGAAATGCAAGTAAAAAAGAAAGAATAACTTTTTTAAGTTTTTCAACTCGAGTGCGTCTCTATACAGTCTGTGCAGTTTATTTGCTGCTCGCCTGCAAGGTATTATAATATCATATTTCACTTCCTCCAGGATATCATAAAACTCTTGGGTTAAAAAGTTGTCAACATTTATTGAAAAATCGTGCCAATTTAATGGCCTTCACAGTGATTTTACTCGTTTTCTTCTTCTCTTTAAACTTCATTCAGATTTTCTATATGCACGCCTTTGCCTTACAAGCCAACTCAAGCTACGCATGAATTTTCCTAAACCAAATAAAGCAAAAAAAAAGAAAAAGAAAAAACAGAAAACGTACCCTCTACCTATACATAAGCTAAACGATTCCTATTTTATATGAGGATTTATATTTCGCAGCTATTTATCTCGCTTTACTAACATTTTGGCATAGATTAAATGCATTTAAATGTTAACAACAATTTGACTCCTGCTGACTGTGTAGACAGATGTGCGAGAGCGAAAGAAATAGGGAAGAAACAAAATTTTTGGATAGTTTCAAGGGAAGTATGCTTTCGAAAGGAATAAAATTTTTCGATAGTGTATTGTGTTACCACTACAGCTCCACAAAGTCTTCACTGTCTCTTTGGTTCAGAATTATCGTACCCGAAAAATTTGGATGGGACGGCCACATCGCTGAACCTGAACTAACATCGAAAAACTACATTTCGACAGCTCAGAGCTGGAAAATGGTCAAACCGGTGTTAGCGCGTTAGGGAATGCACGAAAGAGCTAATCTGCAATCACTCCGACAGTGAATTGACTCCAAGCAATAAACTCTAAGCTTATGTTTTGAGGCCTTCAAATCCTGTATGAGCTAGAGAAGCACCATGCGGTGCTTTTAGGACACAGAACGTTTCTGCGATATACGTCGTATGAAGAGGCAGGAATCGCACGGGGGGCCCCCGCCCCCCCCAGTTAACAAGCCATTGCGAGCAGAGCGCAGAACCGCGGCAAATTAAAAGGTTTATTAAATCTTCCAGTATAACACACAGTATAGCTATTGAAACTGCGAAGGACCGACGCGCGGCTAAGCGGGGAATATAGTTCATCCTTTTTTTTGTGAAATTTTGGGCGTGTCATGTCACAATGAAATAATGAAAACGATGAAAATTGCAGAGACCTCTTTTCATCCGAATTTGTCGTAGAAAGCTGATAATGTTTTCCAGAGACTTCGAAGACATATAAAAATGTTACGAATCGCTCACACACTCACATACAAGCAATTGGAGGATAGAGGCAGTAGTCATAGATTTAAACAGTCTTGCTGAACACTTCGCCGCTAATTGAGAGTGTATTAAAAATACAAGCTTGGCTTGAATTCCTTTAAATGGTGTCACGGCCTCCTCGTTTAAAAGTCTTTTTTGGCTCCATTTCCCCCCGAAATATTTTGCATCCGACATAAAAACAGAATGAGATTCAATTCTTCTCGTCATTTGGCATTATTAAAAGGAATTGCACAAGTTGACTCAGATAATGAGAGAGAAGCTAATGGAGATGCGCAAGTGAGAGACGGTGTGAAGGACCAACTTGTACAATGGAGCAGATGTGCTTTATGAAACTTACGCCGGACCACATAATAAAATCAATTAAGAAAGCAAGTTATCAATGCCCAGCAAAATGTCAGCGAGGGCCGGACCAGGCTACACTGAGACGTCTTATCATCCATTCCCTTTTTCCTAATTAATATACTGATTATGCCCAGCGACAATGTTTCAACAACTTTTTATATTTTTGCTTAGAAAACTATTCGGTCGTTATTGCTGCATTTATTTCGCTTTTCATACTTCTCTTACGATATGAAAACAAGCAAGCGGTCATAATTTTTAATGGCGTTGAATGGACACAATATGCCAATATCAACGAATTGTAAATTGTAAGTGTATAAAACCGTAAGACAAGGGCAAATATTCTAGTTGAATCATTTTTAATATCGTAATGACGATGAACAACAACACAACATCATTATTATCAATGAAATCTTGTAAGAGTTGAAAAATAAAGCAATTGCATAAAATCGAAAGACACATTTTACGTACACTCGCATAGGCCACAAGTGAAGTGGATCAAAAAGGTCGCAAAATAAAGTAAATTATCAGACATGATATTTACCGCCATTACTACAAGCACAAAGCACATACATATATATATTCGATGCATACATACTACATTAATACAATACAAAAATTGTAAACTTGAACTATCAAAGAGTAGATGTAAAGAAACGTGAAAGAGAGAAGTAAAAAACGCGAAAAAAAAATTTTATAATTTATGAGTTAATTTTTATGAATTATGACATTGTGATATTTAATATTGATATTGACAATAATAACAACAAAAAAAAAGAAAAAAAAAAAAAGGGAACTACAACAACAACAACACTAGCAACAGCAATAAAAGAATATCGAAAATGTTACAACAAACATATGTATATTGATTTGTATCAAAGGCTATGAATACATATATATACATAAATATATATATATATATATATATAGAACGTGCGAACATTTGTTCTATAGGAGTAGTTCGTATATGACACCTTTGCAATAAGAAAACTTTTTTGATACAAAACTAATATAAAAATCATACTGAAAATCAACACAGAATCTTATTTAAAGAAGATTTAAGAAAGATACAATCAAACCTATTTTCATATATAAATATATATATATGTATATATTTCTGACATTTTACGAAAATACAAACTAAAAAAGCAGCAAAAGAAAAAGCAAAGATTTCTTTCTTGCCTTTACTTAAGACCACACGCATCTATGGCCACAGTTTTATAAAATCAAATCTGAAAATTGAGTTCAAAACATAAACAGAAAACATTGCTACATAAAATATATGGCGAAAAGTGTGGAGATTTCTCCCGCTTCCTCTTCCCGCTTGCCCACTACTCTACCGCTCTAGCATATATACGTAAAATTAAAGGCCACGCTTCATAAAAGTGTTGATATTAAGCCGCATCACCAGCAGCAGCAGCAGCAGCAGCAGCAGCAGCAGCAGTAGTGCTTATAATATCGCCAGCGCATACATATGTTAAAATTTTATACCTAACCTGCATGGCTAGACAGTGTACTAATAATGTTATTTCGTTTGCAACACACAGCAACCAGTCCATCCATTTGTCAGTTTATACATAAGGCCGATGTCGCTTCGCCAATCGACCGTTTCAGCTGTCAGTACATTGATCTGTTGCTTGATGCTAGTGCATCTTTTAGCTGCTGTGTTTGTCGGTCGGTAAGTTAGGTTTTTCTTAGTAAACCTACTCTGTTACATGATTTACCTGTCAGTAGGCCCACTTGTCATTTGATACATCCATCGGTCGCTCCATCTGTCACTTAACCAATTTGTCAGTGACTTCTTTTGCAACCTGATCGATCTGCGAATTGTTCACGCCCGTCAATTGTTGCATCTACCTGCTGACGCATCTAACAGTTATATGTTCTTCGGTTTGTTGCATCTGCCAATTGCTTCGTCCATTACTTAGTCCGCCTATTAGTCTATGAGTGTATTCATTTTCTACTATGCGAGTTCTTGACATCAAAAAAAGCGAAATTTTTAATGTCCGTCCCTGACATTATGAAATTCTGCTCTAGAAGATCTATTGGAAATGCGAAGAACGATACATGTAGGATGCTTTAGCAATCGAAATACCGTGTGAGATGATGGGTGTCCAAGATTCGCCTTAAAGCTAACATAGTGTATTTCCTTTCTATACAAATAAATACGTGCGCTGGAATGGAACTTTTAACTGAAACAGCAGCATTTAATGTTACACATAAACCAGACCGCCGGCTTGCTTATTTCTTTTTTACGCAAATAAACAAAAAGACAAACGAACGATAGCAGCAGCAGCATCTTTGTTGAAGAAAAAACTCGAAAAAAAAATCTGTGCTAAGTTTGAATTTATTTTTATTAAATTAAAGGTTTCGTTTTTAGTTTACGAGTACTTGTATGCGTGAGTTAATTTTTGATATGAGCTTAGTGTGAGAAAACTTTACATATAAGGCAGTGACGGCTTAAAATGTAGGAAAGAAATTGTTAGCGAATATGAAATATAAAATTTTTGTATTAAAAGAGGAAAGAGGAGTAAAAAGTCGGCCATCAGAATCACTTTATATATAATAAAATAAAGCTTACCGTTGGGTATGGCTAAGTTATATGTCGTTTAGGTCTAGGTTGGAATTATTGTTTACCACAAAATTTTGGATTTATATGGTCGGCACAAGTATGTTTCACACTTCATGAAAAATCTGCATCCGAGATCCTCTAAAACTTCCTTTAAAGTGTACAATATTAGATTGCCATATGCAAGATGTCCGAACGCCTCTATACTAGAAAAAAAACTAAGGTGGCATTCGCGTAATTACATCCTCATACTCTCCTGTGCGGATATATACAACACCCAGAACGGCTGAAGATAGACCCGTCTTTTATTATATCACTCCGAATCGATTCAAATTTATCCGTTCACCTATCCACCCGTCTGCCTGTCCTCCTATGCGAATGTATTTAACACCCAGAAGAGCTAAAGATAAACCCGTCTTTTATTATATCACTCCGAATCGATTCAAATTTGTCTCTCCATCCATCCGCCTGTCCGCCTCGTCGTCTTTGGTTGTTATGATCAGCAACGGCTTCAATTTTCGGAGTTATTTCCATGAAATTTAGTACCCTGCCATATATTGACCTAAGGACGAAGGTTATTGAAAATGTTCGGATCGCACCTTACTGATCGCAACTGCATAACGACTCTAGAAAATTTGAATTCATTGCTAAATGATTTTAAAGTCAGTTCTCATAGGAGATTTTCAGCCTGAATTTGTAGTAAAATGAGGAAAAAGAAGAGTGAACATTAAATACCCTAACATCGTTTCTTATTTGTGAGGGCTTAAGGCCGCGAATCGGTGTGACTCATATGTCGCAAACCTGTCAAAAATTAAAAATTATGAAAAATCTTTTTCAGTTATCTTCTTATCTGGCAGTTATCTTCTCATCTTACTATCCACTAACCATTCTCCAGATAAACTCAAAGTTTTTTCCTCTCATTCCCTTACTGCCCTATACCTTCATCTATCTAGTTTCTTATCTTTAGTAAGTTAAAAACTTCGCCATTAATTTCTTATGCCAAAATACGGATACTACGTGATATTCCCCCGGAGAAATATTTTTTTGTATATGTTCGTAGATCTAGGTAAACTTAATAACTCCTGTACATCAGGTAATAAGACAATCTTACGTGGATGCTCATGTTAGTCCCTCGTACAACTTGTAGGTAGAAAAGTTTCGCAATATCGTCTGCTTTCGCTTCTTTTTTCGTTTTTACAGGCATTACAAATGAAAAGGTCATTACGCCTTCAACGCCTTCTACGTAGGCCAAGGTTTTTTCCAGCCTTCAAATAAATTTCTGGTGTTCAGTTCCTTATGTAATCTCCAGCGGCTTCTATTGAGTCAAAATGACTATCGCGACATGAAGTGAAAAGAAAATCACTCGAAGCCATATCATCTTCTTCTTACAACTCCATGAAATCATGCTTGATAAATAGTAAAAGCAGATTACTTAAGTCATTATTCTTTGCTCTCAAGTATTATAATTTTAATAAGAGTCTCCTAAAATTAAAACTAATATCTACGACTCTGTTTAAATTTGATAAAAACAATTTTAAACAGTTCCAGTAATAAAGGCCTAACAAACATACGCACATAATAAATGTGTTATACGCACGTTTCAAAATTTTTCAAACAAATTTTTTTTTTCGTTTTTCAAGTTTATATACAAAACAAGCGCACATAACTGCCATCACACTACCAATGAACACTTGCAAGCCAGTCATAATATTTGATTTGATTTCTTACCTTTGCTTTACCTAAATTGCGCATGTGTCCCATGATGACATGTACCTTTTATTTAAGTTTTATTTTATTTCTTCATTTTATGACTTGAACCGGTCAGAGTTACATGAGCATACATACATACGTAGGAATGTGTTTGCAATAAAAATAATAATGATAATAATGGCAGGCAGCACATACATGCGAACGGGTTAAAATAGCAACAAAATCTTAGAAAAAACTTGGCATTAAAACGAAGTCAAGAAGACAACGTTAAAATCATTATATCTGTTGTGTTTAAAGCTTCTGAAGAAGTAAATTTTATGCACAAACTTTAAATTTGATTATAAAAATTCATGATTTTTGTATAACGGACACTTTTCTGTGAGTCACAAATAACTCACGCGAAACTCATATGACAGCTAAAATAAAGAAAAGCATAGAAAGCATTGTAAATCTTCTATTCAGTCGTAAAGTATAGGGCAGTCAAGATAGGCGAAGATTGCATAATAGTCGTGGTAACCTTTCATACTAACCACCGAACTTTAGCTATCATATACATTTCTCCCCATTTATCTGCCAGTTTCTATTCAGCTCTTCCGCCTATCCGTCCTTCCGTCCATTAATCTGTTTGCGAGTACTCGCACGTTAGATAACTAGAATCGTAACTTACTGTATGAAGAGTGTGGATCCAAGCCTAATTAGAAGACTAACTAAAAAGCTAATAATCAGCTAAAAATATACCAACTGGCGCGGTTAAGTTATTACAACAAACAACTTAAATTCTAAAGGATGGATTTGATATAACAAGTATCAAGACGTTCGGCCTAAGACAGATACAACTAACATGCTTCATTTGCCTAATCCAAAGTGTTCTATAACAACTAAATGATGTCCTGATGACGCCAAGCAAAGCAAAGCAAAGCAAAGCAATACATTGTCAATTGGGGAAACATATATCTCTATTCGAGTAATTGAGAGGCCGTTGAAAGGAGTTTAGATGGTTTAGATGTTATGTAATCTAATTCAAATAAATTATATTTAATTAAATTTGCTTACAGATATCTAGTGACAAATAAAGAAGGAAAGCTAATACAGTACAGTTACTAAGGGCGACTAAAGAAAAGAAGACATCTGGCCAAATCGAGAGAAAACTTCATAGTCTTTTGCAAGTTCTACATAGATATATAATGACACCTCAATAAACAGCTTCATTTAGTGAGATTAGCAAGGTACTACGATCACATTACGATCTATCAATCAAGTTCGTATCGATAAGCAAATCTCGACTTGCCACAAAATTCTAAAGAAGTGGTCGGACAACAGTTGTATGTTTCGAAGGAATTAATCCAAATTCTATTCAAATCCAAACACAAAACATTCTTGGAAAAGTACGTTTTTAAAAGAGCTTGAAGGGGCTTTTTAGAACCACCTTTTTTTTCCTTTTTCCTTTTGATATTACCAGAGGAAGCTGAAGGCAATTACGACTATACTCTTTAACACTTCTTTTTGTAAATGGAAAAAGGAATATCGTTTACAAATATTGTATTCAAATATTGACAGCGAAAAAAAAAACAATTATTATTTACTTATTATTTTTTTTTTGTTCGTTATTTACATTTAAATATTTCCTACGACTACTCATGTTCCTAGAACGTTTGCAACATGCAAGCTGATCCTTCATGATTAATATCAAATTTTGAATCGATCTAAACAAGTCTGTCCGTCCGTCTGTATTAAACGTTCACTCAGTGCATAGCGTAACGGAATTCCATTTTTTTTTTTTGTCAAAATGCTTGTAATACCCCGAAGTTACAAATCCTATAGAGTAACAGGTCCTTGAATGTATTGTAGTCAAGGCTATCTATTGGTGTAATAATAACAGTTTTTTCTTTAAAATTATTGAGTTACTCAGTGTATGCAGACACTAATCGTGGAACGCTCAACATTGCATTTTTAGCCGAGAACCATAAAAAACACCCTTAGAAGATTACGGAGATACTGGTATTCCAATCGTAAGTTTTTGGGGGCCAACAAAAGTTCGAACAGCTTCACTGTATACAGACATTTATGTGCGATGGATAAGATCTAAAAGGAGAGAAAATGGCTACCGTATGAAACAACTCAAAGTTTCCTTTTCCAACCGTTTCAACATGGCGGTCTCATTGCATGCCAGGCATTGGCTATGGCGTATTGTGAGTGGCGATGAAATATGCGTCTAGTGCAAAAACCATGTGTTAGTTCCCGAGAGCCATTTACGGGAGCTATCAATAGCGATGATACCGAATATTTAGATTCGTGGCCACAGCTTACGGCAGATGATGTAATTAACAAGGAGCAGCTTATTACGAGCTAGCAAAACAGAACGAAACTGTTATTGCATATATGACGTCTATCGTCGTTAATTGAACAAATTGAACGTTGTGTTGTTGCAAAAAAAAAACGAATAAGAGCGATTAACAAGTGCAAGGTGACCCTCTTGCATAACAACGCTCGGCTACATGTTGCAAGAGTTGTCAAGAATACACCGTTGCAGCTCGAATGACAAGTTCTGCCGTAGCCGACGAAATCACCAGACGTGGTGCTTTCTGATTACCGCTTGTTCAGATAGATGCAGCATGGCTTGGCTGACAGGTGGTTACGAAATGCTGCAGAAGTGCGAAAATGAGTCAATGATTGGATCGTTACGAGGCCAATATCTTTCTTTCGACACGGTATTGCTATGTTATCAGTTGTAGATAATTATGAAAAATATCTTTATTAATATATGGATGCTTCGCTTGCGAAATCGATTAACTCCATTTTTGGAATTTTGTTAAATTTTATTATCAAAGCACTTCATTAGCTCCTAACTGCACATACTTAAATCGAATTTCTCTGATAATAAGTGTTAACACCACTAAATGACAAAATCGTTTTGGCCACTGACTAATAAATAATTTATTTATAATATTTTATCATTTTTCTCAACTTCTTGTTTTATGGAGTTAATCGATTTGGCAAGTGAAGCCGCCATATATTGCATCAATTTTTCTCAAAAAAATGATCAGAATGCCTGCAAGCATTTCTTATATAGGTGTATATTATAAGTAAACATACATTGTATATATATATTCTTGATCATATATATTACAGGGTATCGAAGTGTAACTTGTTCGATTCGTGGTGGGCATAAAAGATTTTTGTATACAATCGAATATAATTTTCTTACTTTTCCTGTGCTATTTAAAAAAAAAAAAAAAAAAAAGAGGAAAAAAAAGTAGAAACCGACAGACAACCATTAACTTGCACTTGCCTTACAAATAGATGCATTGAATTTTTATTGCCTACAATGACTGCATTGATACAATACTTTTACTAAATTTAAGCACAAACTTGAAATGCAAAAAGCTAAATAATTATGGAAAGATTGTTCTTAATGTTTGGAATTATGAGAGGAAACGAAATGCAAAAGCATCGTACAACAGATAAACAGTAATAAAGAATCAATAAAACTGCAAATGCACGCAAGCAAAAATATATGGAGGATTTTCCTGAACAATTTCCTTAAGAAATTTACAATAATCAACGAATAATTAAAGACATTAAGCGTAAGAGCGCAGATGTCTTCACGACATGTGGGCAATAAAAGCAAAACGAAACTGGTTCAATGATATTTTCGAAGCTTCTAAGAGGTAAAAATTATCATTTTATGTTAGCTTTAGTAGATATGTAAACAGTAGCATCGCAGATATTTAAAATTAAATCGCACATAATCTTATAAAATATTTTAAACATAAATATAAATTTCCATAAATAAAACATTTAAATATTAATTTCCATAAAGTTAATTAAATATTTTGTTATTTCTTAGTTATCTCTTAACCGTTTGGAATTGCGTTCTGACTTAGCCATGTGCGTCCGAGTTTTTAATACGAAAAAGGAAGATACAGAAAATATTTCGGATGGGTCTGCAAACAGATGTCAAGTATGCTCTACACTGCTGTTAAATTGAAAGCGCTTTCATCGCTTTTCGAACCCCTTTCCGCGTAAAGGTGAAAGGGGAACGTAATTCCCGATATATTACGTATTAGGCAAAGTGTGCCTAAAAGTTGGTCGAGTTGCGCAAGAATGTTTTCACCAGATTTTTCCTTAATTTCCTGTTATTAAATATTTTATTTTTAAATATTTCATTATTTTTAAATCATTCAACATTTTGCACAAACCTAAGCTTGAAATAATTTCAAAAAGTAATAAATCTACACCCAGTTGTGGTATAAGGAAAAGGCCAAAGGGGAACTTGCTTGATATAGGTTTATGTAGACTCACTTTCCAAAGCGATTGAAGCTTGTCTGTCCGTCTGTCCGTCAAGTTTTTCTTGTATTCGAGCGGGACGCAACTTTTGAGATATTTTGATAAAATTTGGTATTTTGGTGTTTTGACCTGACGACGAACGCTACTGAACATGGTTTGCCGATTCGACAACTTCTTCGACCACTTCCCCTCATTCGGAAAAGTCGTTATATGAATAATTGCAGCGTAGTGTAGGGTATTCAATGGTTGGCAGTGGCGCCCTAGAGTGTTTTTCCGTGTTTATTTGTTTAGCCTAAATGGACACAATATTCGCACTACTTGTTGAGAACAATGTTTCTTATGCTATTGGATATTGCGTTTTCCAAGAGCGTCGTATAGCCAACAACTAAGAAATTCAAGTTCGAGGAGGAACAAGGAACGTGCGGCCAGATAGACGGACTCAAGCAAAAAGGTCGTATTCCAGCATTTGCACCTTGGTGATGCAACTTTAAGAGCAGCTCCTTGATATAAGCTCCCTTTTCGGTGACAATACAAGCAAAGATGATTTACATATCATTTCTTTAAAGATGTATTAATATATATTTAACTTTTTTCAATGTAAATCTCGTTACGAAGACATTAAAAATATTCTCAAAACGATTTGAATTTTTAGAGTAATTCAAATTTCATAGAAAAAACTTTTTATTAACATTATTTGTTAAAAACATTTATCTTTCAATTATTTATTCCAATTGTTGCGCAAATATTTTACTGTTATTTTCCAAAATGATTATTCAAAATAATTCCACGATCTTTAATTATAATTTTATAGTCCTTGGAATCTTTTTTTTTTTTTTTTTCTTTCTTTATTTTCTGTCGATCATGGCTGGTATTTGTAATTATTACACAATTTTCTTCTCATGTCTGATATACAAATTTTCATCAGTCATACATGGTTTTGCAAGCAAGAGGCAAAAATATCTCTGATAATTAAATTAAATTATTCGAAGCAGACAAAAAACGAATCAGAAGCCAACACGATCCCCCTTAGAGCAAATCTCGAGTGTCGACTGCCATAAATCAGTACATAAAACTCGTTACTTTACAAGTTGTTAACGGTGAGGGCGTCAATTAAAAGTCTTTTGATAGCTCTAAGAGATATTAGCGTTACTTTGCAGTGTTTAGCAGTAGCATTGTTTTCTGACTTTGGCAAAGGCGGATCACGTTGATTTTCCCTCCAAAATTTTATACTGTAAATATTTACTTAACTGCTGGATTATTACTCGAAATATGTTACTTTTGTAAGCGGGTTTGCAAGCAGACTACACTTATTTAGAAACTTGTAGGGTAAAGACTAAAGCTTACACTTTAATGTGGAGAAGTCATGCTATTTTACAACAAAAGCCATGAATCAATTTTCTATTTACTGGCCATTCCATGGACACAGACGGTCATGGATAAATGGATTCAAAATCTTACACTGACTTGGCGGTATGACTAATGCTTAATTTTAGATTGCATGCAACATACCTCTATCCTTCATTGGCAAATTATTATTAGAGTCGAGAAAGTAAGGAGACTTTTCCGGCAAAACGACTAAGTCGTATTAAGATGACATCAGCTACTCAGAGAATTGGGTTTTTTTTTTTGATTCTAAAGAATTTCATTTAAACAGTCTCAGGAGGAGGCTAGAGAAACGCAAACAGGCAGTTTGCTAAGAAACATTGCTCAGGGCAAAAACTTTGTCACGGTTCCTTATCATTTCGACATATGCTAGTGAAGGGCTTTGAAACGAATGGTCCATTTCAATTCAGGCGAGAAAACTATTGCTGAAAAATTCTATGGGCGGGAAAGTTTCAAGATAGGTGGGGTGTTTGCTAACTTTGAAAGCTAATTTTCAGTAGCTGTGAACATGCGTTGTAATACAAAGTAGAAAAAAATCAAAACCGCCTAAAACAAAAGAAAGGTCCTTTGGAAGAATTTCATTACTTGATCGCTTGCAAATCGATAGAAATTATTATTGTAATCAAAGGTAAAAATTTGTGACAAAAGATTGGGTTAACAGAAGAAATGGACTATCCTCCCTTAGGACAATGCATCGGTTCGACGTTCTTCCAATAACCATGTTGAAACGATCAAAATACGAAATCCTGCGACAATCTTTGAATTCATCTAATTCTAGGATTCCTACAACTCCCGCCAGCCTTTAGAAGATCCTAATTAGAAATCGAATGATGGAATAATATATAGAAGAAATCTATCGTAAGATGGCTCCAAAAAAAAAGCTATATGTGAATTGGAAAATCGCAGGGAAAACTGTATTGAACTGAATTGAAGATTATACTAACTAAACATAGCAATTTTAATCAAATCTCCATGCGACTTAATTTATGGATTAGAAATATATTGGCTGATCTCGCATATCCCAGATGTACTAAGCTTGTAGTTGAATTCTTAGTGCCTTTCTTAGTGGACCTTACTTCAGTTAAATTCTTGAACATCAAGAGCTCATGTTCCTTATTGAAATGTCCAATCAATTAATGCAAGTATTAAATGATGTATAGATTAACCTGTTTATCTATTAGTTTGTTTTAATAAATAAGTCATACATACCACTGAGAGGATTTGTTATAAAGCTTTTTGAACGTAACTCCCACATGTATAGCCGAATAACAATCAGGGTTCGAAAGTTTAACTCTCAGTGCGGTAGAGTTTACTTTGATCGTAAGTGTAGTGAACGCTTCAGCGCACTCCCATCAAGCTGCAGCACGAATGTTACACGAATAGCTATTGGGCATATAAAAAAGACCTGAGTTAGGAAGGAATTAAATCGAGGGTCTTTACATTAAATTTTACTTGGAAAAAAAACTCAGTTCACAGCATACAGAGAATAAATGGAAGGAGCTTATACCTTCTGCTACACATTAAAAAAGTACAAGAGATGCGTAAAGTTTGTAGAAAAATTTGATTCCAGCTTTGACGAGGTCTT
The DNA here is from genome assembly GCF_014805625.2 of Glossina fuscipes. Lineage (NCBI taxonomy): Eukaryota > Metazoa > Arthropoda > Insecta > Diptera > Glossinidae > Glossina > Glossina fuscipes. Next base: position 24,949,043 of record NW_023998416.1, read on the forward strand.
CGCAACTTTCTCTCTTCTATCAATCATTGGCACCACATAGATATCGTTGAATAAATAAAATGTAATGTATGTGAGCGGTATAGGAATCCCTGATAAGCCCTTGGCGGTCTTGCAACCGGAAGAAAGTTCATTGAATACCACGACTTTCCGTGGCCGGATAGTCGGCTAAAAAAAATCAGAATTCAACAAGACAAACTCCCTCTACATCGTTCGCTGGTCTTTTACATTTACTTTCTATAATTTTCATATTATGGAAGAAATTCTTTTCATTTATTTTACGTTACTAATATAAAAGGAAGTTTTTCATGATATGCCACAAATATGAAATCTGAAAATCTCTCATTAAATTTATCGCTGCGCTGCATTTTATTACTTTTTATTTATTATTTATTTTATTTCTCAGAGTGAATAACTTTTGCTTTGTTTACAAAAATTACTTTTAACGATCGATCAAGTGAGTGTTTTTTTTTTTTTTGCTTTTGTTTATTTTTTTTTTTTTTTGTTTTAATCATTTTGTAGTAAAATCATTTTTAGCATTTGGCTGAACGCAACATCTGATCGAAAGCAATATAATGATGAGCACCTTCGCCCTCATCATTATCGTCATTACGATCAGCCTCATAATCTTGTCTATTTAGTTCATTAATAATTGTACAGAATTCTTTAGGTTTGTTGCCAAACACAAGTGTCTGTTTTTATTTGGTTTTCAATTCGTTGTGAAGCAGAACAACAACATAAAACAAAAGCACTCCTACATACTTACATATATATATATATATATATATTCTGACATAAAACCATCATCTAACAAGTAACGTGTTTTTCTACTTATAATATATTACTACAGATATCTATATGCTTGCATGTATCTGTAAGAATCATAAAATTTTTATGAGCAATTGATAGTGTGAACAAACGTTTTCCTTGCATAAAGTTATTTTCCAAAAATGAAAAACAATCAGCTAAAGAAAGAAAAAAAATGATTTTAAAAATTCGAAAAAAAAAAAAAAAAAAAATTAAATAAAATTCAATTAACAACGCCCAGCATACGTCTGTCTGTGCTTGTTTTTACGAAAAGGAAAACAAAAAGCTTCTGCAAGTAATTAATTAACTGACCATATATTCAATGATTATCTGGTTTGGGGAGCAGCACAAGAAGATAAGATTTTCTTAATCTCTAGGCTTACCGCTCAAGATAAACGAAACTTATTCATCTCACTACGCAGTTATAAACAATTTTTGTGGAAATTGAAATTTGTTTGTTGTTGTGCTATTTTCACCTACACTCATATGTACTACGAACTCAGAGGCTGTGCAGTTATCAAAATGTAAACAATAATGAAATCTTCAGATGTCCACAACACGTTACCAAAGTTTCCTACACATACAGTGGGTTTTAACATTAATAAATATTTCCAAAAAAAAAAAAAAAAAAAAAAAAGAAAAAGAATTTACCCGCACTTCGCGATTTAATTTTAACGGCATTCAGTCTTTTCCTCTGTAGAAAGCGACAGCAAACCGTATTGTGTTAATTCTTCTTCTTCTTCTTCTTCTTCTCTTCTTTTTTATTTGCCTCCTTGAATATTATTTCTGTATGTACTCTTTATATGCTGTTATTGTTTTGGATATTGCAGCCTTTTAGATAACACAAGTTGATGCGAATTAACCAGTTAGCGGCGCTGATCTCTTCAGCGATATACCGGCATACTTGTCAAACACCGAACGTGCGTTAATGTGTACATTAGGTGCATAGGTAATGAAATGACAAAAAATATTTACTAAAAAAAAACATTATTATGGTAAGCATACATTCATAATGATGAAATTTGATAAAGAAATCCAACAAGGACGTATGGACGTACATACTCGTCATACACAGTTAAGCGGTTAATGTCTACCTTCATACCTTATAACATTTTTTTGATTGCAAGTAAGTAAGTAAGTAAGTAAGTAAGCATAGCTTGGCTACGTAGGAAATATGCTATGTACGTGAGAATCCAATAATCTGCCGTAATTAAGATTTTTCGATTTTCATTACCAAACCATTATACTTTTGTCTCTGTGCTAAAGCAGTGTTGAAAATCTTCAAAAAGTCCATTAGTTTAAGAAATGGATTGAATACAGATGAAACCGAGGATTGAGTAAAGGAATCGACGACCGAGCAATGACCAGTTTCTTTCAGGACTTTTTCTCCTTTTTTTTCTTGATCATGAAGATAGGATTTTTTGAGCAAAGGTATAGTCCCCCCTAAGCTAACTTCGCTAATTGGTTAGAAAATTTAACTTCGAAACTGCAGCTAAAAATTGGAAAAAGCTTGAAAGCTGAAGGAACCAGTGGTATAAAGAGAGGGGCGTTTAAAATTTTAAGATTGAAAATTAAAGAAAGACCTGTGTGATAAAATTTGTTTAATACTTTCAGACATTTCTGAGAGAGCATGGCAAGGCTGGTTATCGTTAAAATTCCACTTTTCATCATAACTGCCGCCTTGCAAAGTCATGCAAATAAGTATCTATGTTCGGAAAATCGATATCTCTTTATATCCTTTTAGGACCTTTTAGAGAATATTTTAACTAACAAAAAAGAAAATCAAGATGATATGTTCCCTTTCTGTAAGTCCTATTCCTATTGAACTCGTCTAACAGAGTTTATAATGCAATGACATTTGCATATATAAAATGAAAAATCCTTATGTATCCAAATCTCAATTTCATCGCCCTCACAACGCCCAGCGATCCAATAATTATTCCTTCTTCATATTTCCATCCGATGGAAGAAGTTTATAATGCATAAGATCAAGCTAATCGAAGAAAGCTGAAAATGTGATCTTGATTCGCCTTTTGCCCGATATTGGATTGACCTGTTGTTTCGCGATCGTATACATATGTAGTCATATAATGACATCCTGGTAGATAGAAGCCATTGTCCCAAAAAGAGAGCATCTTAAATACAAAACACGTATAAGTCTGCAGCAAGATCTTGATATGAACAACTTACGAAAGAAGTTATTACATAACTTTATAAGCCAACGCGAAGTTTAAATGAAAAAATCAAATCCAAACGCGCATTGTAAACGAATAAATGCTTAGCGGATAACTGCAATATTGGATAAGACGATCTACGTGCATAGACTTCAAATAACGAAATAACTCGTAGTGAAATTTTGATGCTCTAGTTGCCATGTAAGACGTCGCAACGCTTTGCTTATAGTTATGTCTGATATATCAAAATTCATTAATAATGATCAATATTTTCCCATTTTCAACTCCAGCCGACAGTTAAATATGATCGACCTGACATTAGCAGCCGCTTGTTAACCGGACTACTCATCAAATCCTTTTAAAGGCAAATGCAAGGATTACCAAACATTCTGAAGGCATTGCCAGTGTAAATCCCAATAACAATTTAGATTAGATGAATTCCCATTTTCCAAAAGTACAATTTTCTGTCTGCATGCAACGGAAAATTGGTTATCAAACTTCGTCGCCTACTTATACATAGTACTCGCAAGACTTATTTCATTTTTTATTCCCAGGGTTAATTTTTAAAACGATCAAAAACACTTTTTCTTTCTTTAGAATGAAGTTCTGTTCCAGATCCTTAGCACAAAAGACGCTTACGAAATGGTGTTAGTAGGTCATTACAAAGAGCACGCTTATGCTCTATTAAGCCTTTTTATGCCGATATTTAACTTATTAAGATTATGCTCCGGCCTTTCAACGAAATTCTTGCCTTATATTACGCTTAATATAAGATTAGAAAATTACGTACATTTTCTAGTGTTAGACCTTAGCTCCAAACTTAAACTCTTTAATTTTTTTCTTTAGTACTAACAATAGACCTCTGGATTAGTTTAAGAGACGAAATGAATTTAATCTAATGCATATTTTAATATAGTTTTTAATTTGCAGGCCCACTGTTACTTATGACATATATTCTTTAGTAAATATTGTGCCAGATTCCCTAGTAATTTATGATCCATATATCAAATAAGTCTTGACTCTGTAAGTGTGGCACACAAAAGAGCAGAGCACCTACTAACACCTTAATTGAAATTTTAAAAAACAGTTTATCGAAATGATAACAATATTTGTGTGAATAGCGTTTAGAAGCGATCATCGCAATGGAATAATTCACGTGTTTTATGAAAAAAAGAGAGTACAGATACAAAAACTGATGCTTAGTCCCTACACAGCTGAGAGAAGCTAATCAGCATTCGGAAGAGCAAAAAACAAAACAAAATTTAGATAAATTGCTGAGTTCTTTCGAGTGGGGAAAAAAGTCTTTTTACCCATTTAGTAGATACTAAGCAAGCGACACAGAAAAAAAAAAAAAAAAAAAAAAACGTTGAATGCTGCAGAAATGAATTAAACATTTAGAATAAAATAAAAATAAAAAAATTGTATAAAAATAATAAGTTTTGCTCTAAAAAAAACGCCTCATTGCGAATTAATTAACAATTTAGCGGCTGAGGAAAGAAGATGAAAAGAAAAACTTACACAACGTTATAATTGCGAGCATAACATCATAAACATAACAAACAAACCCAAACATTAATAATGACAAACATTTATGAGAATATGTGACATTGTCAGACAAACACTAGAGACGCGGTCTGATCTGCAAGTAAAACTAATAGAAGTGATTCCCCGGTTCCCTGTCGCCCCCCTCCCTCACCCGTTCAGCTCTTTAGGAAATGGGTAAAAAGTGAAATTCTAATTGAGGAGAAGAAAAAAAAAAAAAGAACTCAAAATTTCTCATTACAGCGGTTGATTTTATTAAATGAACGAAATGTTTAAGGAAAACATAAAAAATGTAATTAAATGCAGCCGGCTAAGGCTATGCGGCAATAGAATCTATTTGAAATTTTTTGAGGCAAATTTTTGTGCCACTCAAGCAAAACATATAAGTAAAGCGTTTTGAGTATTAAGAGGCACTCATGTGGCGCATAATGTGTATGTTGTTTTTGTGGGGCAATGGGCGGCGAGTATCTTTTCTATAAATTTGCTCTAAGCTCATCAATATCATCATCATTATCACCATCATCATCAAACAACAACAACAACAATAATAACAGCAACAACAGCAATAGAGTAAATTTACACAAACGTTAGCGGTGCTATTTGCTGTTATTGGTGTCGATCACGACAACAACAGCAGTGTCGGCGTTAGTGAGTGGCGGTGTTTTTCTTTTTTTTTTTTTTGGTTGTTGGTGTGTGTTAATGTTGTGTTGATTTACCTGTAAGATCTAAATGCGATACCGCGCTCAGTCAGTTCATCGTGGCCGATGATTGTGATCAAGTGCATTGTGTGGCAGGTTGTCTCTTAAAGAAGTAATCGCTAATATTAAGCAAAAAAAAATAAAAAATAAAAAATAAAATAAAATAAAATAAAAAAAGATTTTAAAAATATACAAAAACTCTTATAAACTAATCTTTTTTTGCCTTTACTTTTCTTTTTTTTTTTATGTTTTCTTTGTTAATTCAAGAAAGTGTGTACGAAAAAATTCTGTTTATTAAAGTGCATTAAATTTAATTTTTCACGCTCTTGATATTTTTCGCTTAAGAAAAAATCTCAAAAAAAAAAAAAAAAATTCGCCAAGCTACAGCCCTAACCATACCCACAGCTGGTAATAACTTAAAGTCCACAGTTTTACAAATTAAAGTAAAAAAAAAAAAGAAAAAGAAAGAAAAAACAAAAATAAAATAAAATAACCTCTAAACACAAAAGAAAAAGAAGAAAAATGTAAAAGAAAAGAAAAAAAAAAAAAAAAAACGACAGATTAAAGTAAGTGAACCAAAACGTATGCCCTGAAATAACAAAAGGTTCCCAGCTTCTCTTGATATAAAAAAGCGGCTTTTAAAATTATTTCTTATATTATTTTATGTATGCGGCCTTTCGCTTTCGTTCGCCATAAGAAGGAGGAGAAAGATAGAGCTCTTATAAATAAAAAAAATAAAAATAAATAAAAAAAACACCAAGCAGGATCTTCTGAAGCCTAAGCCAGTCGCGGCGCACCAACCAACCGACCTACCAAACAACCATTCATATACATTAAATCAATTCCTGCACTTCGTTTATTGTGTGTATGAAATATATTTTTTTTTTATTTATTTTTTTTTTTTATGCGCATAGAACGCATTGCCACCAGCACTATAACCAACGATCAACGACAACAACAACAACAACAACGCTTGGTAGCCATACTTACGTAAAAACCGCACATAGACCCCAATACAACTCAAACACACGTACACACACAAGTTAAACCGAACAGCTTTGCTACCATCACATATACATCGAAAGTGTTTATGTGCCTTCGATGTCCGAGATTTTCAATATCAAACACTCGAAACGACGGTCAGTACGCGTGCGTCTTTACGATAAGTTTGACGCGTTTTATTAAAAAAAAAAAAAAAAACATAAAAACAAACTAAAAACAAAAACATTATAATAATATTAGAAAAAAAAGAAAAAAAAAAAATGAGAAAAATTAATTGAATTTTTTTTCTTTCAAATAATTTAACAAAAATGCTTAAATTATGTTTTAAAAAAATTAAGATGAATTAAATAAAAGAAAAAGTAGTAAAAATTCACTAAAAACAAATATTTTTTATCGTTTTTGTGCGCGCGTGTGTGTGTGTGTGTGTGTATGTATGTGTGTGTGTGTGTGTACTTACGAGTGTAAAGTTCGAAAAATTGAATAAATTATTTCTTGGCGTGTTTAGAACCGTTAAGATATGCGGTTACTTATGGTTATTGCAATCGTTATATTTGCAATGCCAATAACGGGATTCGGTTGGTAAGTATGCACATTAGTGTGCACCCCTTTTTATCAAAAATTCAAGCATTTCGATTCATTTGAAAAACAACAAAAACAACGAAAAAATTTAATTACTTTTAAGGGAAGCAATTTTCCTTCGCCTTAAGGTCTGCCTACTTTAAGGAAAAAGCAATTTGTTTGGAAATATTGATGACCTTCCAGTCTTAGCTTTTCATCTACATATCTTTAAGCGGACGGACGGACAGACATGATCTGATTTTACTTCGAAAACTCGAAATTCACTTATTCACTTAATTTATTCGGACTAATATGTTGAGCTCGCTACCATTGTCCGCATAACTAATATCAAATTTTTGACGTCACCTAATAAAAAATACCATCACTATCATCGTTTTTTTCTTGTTTGGGCTTGTTATGTGTCACGTGGCCTAACCTGGAACTATATAATAAGCTGCTGTTAAGCCTTAACTTCGTGTTTTCCTAGTAGAGAGAGTTAGAAGTTATATTTTAAAACCGAGTTTTATCCCGATGCGGATGGCGAACTTTACTGGGAGAAAAGTTTACTTCTTTTACGTGAATCGAAAATGTTGGCTAAAACAAAAGCTATTTCGATTTTCATCTGGCTAAGAATTCGTCTCATATTTGCTTACAACAAAAAAAGTGCTTTCGTGTAGGCTTTTTTCGCGATAAGTGGGTAGGTTTAAAATTAGTGAACTTATTAGAGGTACAAAAGATAAAGAAATGAACAAGAATTTTCGACTCTTAGGGGTGACATTTCGGGAACTATCTGTGATTGTTAGAAAGTTGGTGATAAGATTATACCCGCCTTGATATTCCTATCATGGAAAATTCATTATTTAAAATTTTTAGCAATGCTCTGTCACGATTATGTTGGAAAAAAGTCGTCAAAGATTTTGTATGTATATGTTGGCTGCCGTCTGGCATTTGCAGCAAACTCATTTCAACAAAGCGTCGTAAGGTACAATTCAGGATACAATTCGCAAAACAATTCCTGGTATAAATTAGGTAAAGAATTGCGCGAAAGTTACTGCGCCCAGATATACGCTTCTGAGACTATGAGAATATTGAGAACAAAACAAGATGGACGGACAAAAGCTAATGTAATTCATGTGTATATTATGTGTGAAGAGTCTATCTGCACTTTACACTGTGTTAGCGGAGCGGGAAAATAGGTAAGCCATTCACACAAAACAGTTATACTTTACGGGCCCGCCTCTTCTGCATATTCTTGTGTGCGTGAAAAATCTGCATACTTCATACAATCGATAATGGGTGAAATTTAATTCTAATGCACTCTTCTTTAGACATTTTAGAATCCAATACCTGAAATCCGTCGTAAGTTATTGCTGAAAAGGTATTCAAATTTCTTATTCCCCTGTTTTGCCTTTTGATTCGACTATTCGTTTTGTCCATGATTTTTTGGCTTAATCAGGCTCATATTCCAGTCGGACCTGTGAGGAGCTATTGGCGTACCATATGAGACAGGTTTTTTAGTGCTTAATGCCTGGGCTAAGCGAAACACGCACTATAAGCAAGCGAAAGGCTAAACTGATATTTTTAAATGGACTCAAATCTTGAACTGATCGGGAAATGCGAAGAAAAGAGGAGACGGGAAGGGGTAGTTAAGAAGGGAGAGAGGAACTTTTTCATCTTAAATGATCTTAACAGTCAGCGCCAGTGAGTGCCCAGATTGAATAAACCATGCATATGTAACGGTCCCAGCGGAATGAATTTGAAGTGAACAATGATTTTCCTTAACAGCTGTGTTTTCATCCAAAACTAGTAAAAGTAACGGTAACCGGTTGCATCAAAATAGTAAAGATGGAAGCCCAAGTTGTTGTGTAGTAAGCGCAAAAAATTGAAAAGATTAGCAATGTGCAACCAATTTCAGATGACGAGTGGCGCCAGATGGGATGATTCGTTTATCTCATCAAGCGTTAATGAGATTTGCTTTCCCCATGAACCGTTACAAATGTGAAGTTCACTCGACAAGCAAACTTTCATAAAACTCACTGCTACTGCGTCCTTTGATTGGCAGGAAATCATGCATAGTGACTTCTGGACACCTGGCATTTCTGACCATCAATGAATTGTAATTTTAGAGAAGAGAGAAATTATAATAGATTTTTACCATCAAGGTAGTCCTTGAAAATAAAATACTTTCATCCAGGCACAGACATTTGTTGTCCGACTTTTCATATTATTATTAGTGTTATACATAGCAAGATCTCTGCTACAACTAAATAATTTTAAAAAACAAATATTTGTGAATAAAATTAGTATTTATTTCAAACTGTCTAATACTTGGAAAAAAATTCCAAAAAAGTGTCTATGAAATTTTATAAAAATAATTGTATGCTTCACATAAGTAGTTCATTTATCAGATGATTCTGGGTGATCTCTCCGTTTTCAACATTATTTCTCGTCACTCAATTCATTTGAATTATGATCCAATAAAAACACGATATTTCAAAGATTAAGATCTCCATTTCAACAGTAAATATGTCAACATGCCATCAAAATAAACGACAAATGATGTCATTAGAAATTTCCAATTAACTTAAAATAAATCAACACAAATTATCGATACAATAACGCAAATTGAAATCGGTTAAAAAAACAAAGCAAAACAAGAACGCGTTGCACTGCATCTTGAATACCCAACATCTAAAGGAAAACATAGCTGATTGTCAGTTGAGAACGTATCGAACGAGCATAGAGCTTAAAAGAAGGGAAGACGTTTAATACGTTTTTAGCAGTGTGGACAGTTTGAAGACTTCATCACACGACAAATTTCCTTACATTGATGGAACATGGGATCAAAATAGATATTCGAAAAACGTTGATCGAAAATGGATGGAATCATGTTTGCTTGGAGTTTGTTAGCCTTTCAGAAAATAGAAACTGATGGGTTCCGAGAGTATTCGTTTTTTGGATTCAATTTTAATCTCTACCTAAGTGGCAATATATATCCATGATTAAAATTGAAATGGATATCTACTTATTTTGGAAATATTCATATACCAATAAAAATGGATGAGCGATGAAAGGAAATGTATAAGTAATTTCACTACAGTGTGGAAACAGCAAACTTGATATGTAAAATTAATTTTCTATTTGAAAGAGTTATTAGTTGTTGAAGAAAGATTAATGAGAGACAAACAGAAACAACATACCGAAGCATTATCTCTCACAGGTCTAAAACGAATTGAATTGAATTTCAATAGTGAACAACTCTTCATCAATCACTTCATGTTTCGTATGAACCAACAAACTTTGTATACTAATCTCTCGCCATTGTTGCATGCGAAAAAAAATAATAAAAATAAATAAATAAAAAACAAACGTTTTCCACACTCAATTGCAAACTAATTAAATTAGTTTATTTGTATTTTTCCGCTGCCATAAATATCAAACGTTATAGAAGAGAGAATTAAGCAAAAAAAAAAAAAAAAAAAACCACCCAGTCAAATATATGCCACGCCTCAGAATTTCATGTGGAACCTTGAAATCATGCCGCAACTGACTCACTGTACAACAAATACATTAGAGGATTGTATTGAAGCGTGAAAAGTAATGCATCAGATAGACGGCTTGCATGCATTCAGGTCTCATATTCGATGAATTCAAACAATTTTCCACATGTAACTTATTAGAAAAAGAGATGCCGCGCATGATGACATACATATTAATGTTTTTTTTTTTTTTTAATTTTTTAATTTAAACAACTTGAACTTGAAATTATCAATAGGATATCGCTTAACTGTTTCTTTAAAAATTAAAAGCAATTCATTGAAGCCAAATAAAATAAATAAAAAATAATAGCAAAAAATAAAGGAAAAAAAAAAGTGAAAAAGAAGTGAAAAAATTATTAGTTGTCCACCTGCGTTTTTCAAAAATTTATTACCTTTTCCTTACAAATGTTGCAAATGGCACAACAACAAAGAACGAAAAAAAATGAAATTATCAAATTTGTAATTAAAAATAATTAATTTGATTTGGCCGCAATACCCCAGTGGGTGTAAAATATCGTCAGGCAGTCTCATCTCTCCTGACTTTTTCGCTTCTTTTTCACAATTTCGCTGAGTGTTGCTTTTCTCTGCTCGATCATAAAAATCTATTCACGTATTTACGACTGTTAAACAAATGGTCGCACGCTTGCGTAAGTTATTGTTGTATTGCTGCTAATGTTGTTGCTTTGACTAACGTTAGCCAACATACGACGACACACAATCGCACATAATACGGCCACAGCCACAGCTACTTACCAATTGATGCTATGTTGACATCAAGTTAATTTTTCAAAACCATACGAAATAAAGAAGAAAAAACATTTTTTTGTTTTTTTCTTTTTTATTTTTATCGCATTTCTTTTTCGCGCTCATAAAAATAAATTTTCATTAATAGAAAATTTGCCAAAAAAAAAAAAAAATTTCATACAAATTATGACAAAATCAAAAGTTATGAATGTGTTTGTTTAAACCATAGAAAGCATGCCAAAACATTATGCGAAGCCACATGAGCAGGCATATAAATATTCAAAATTGTAGAATAAACAGCGACAAAGTTTTACTTAATAAGCGAAAGGTGGCGAGAGGAGAACAAGGAGAAATTTAATTATTAATTGTATTGTTATTGAAATCGAGAATTAAATGCAAAACTCTACCTGAAGTATAGCGTTATTTTACTAATACAACTACGTTACTAATACTTAGTAGAAGAAATCGAAAGGTCGGCTATGCTTTCTCAAATGATTTTGAACTTAAATTTAAAAGCTAAGCTCTCCTTCCCACTGTGCTTTTCTTAAGAAATAAAGACACTTTGGTGACCCATATCCCACCTGCCCACCAAAATACTGTAACACGTTAAAAGAACTTTTGGGCATTTTTTTTCAGAATGGAAAGTTACAACACATGGACAAATAACATGGACTACATGGTAAACAGCCTATCAGTTCAAAATTTCATCATCAATAAAGAAGCAGATTTATTATGTTCACATTCCTACGTGTTTCCTGTTTCCTTATAGAATTCAACAACTACGTGATTGATTTACGATCCTCGAGAGTCACTTATGTCATAATTGCTCATTATTTCAAACCAATTTTCAAACTTGATTTTGCAGGAATTGACTTCTCCTGTACTTCTTCTTGTATGACTACCTGCAGTGCCTTGAAAGCAACTTATTCATATAATAAGGTATATTCGATGAAGAATACGTAAAAATAATTACATAAGCGCCTTTTTATAACACATTCACGGCATCGGTATTTACATGTACAAAAGCTAATATTTGATGGTGTTCTCCAACTTTATCCACAGCAAACGCATTACGTTCATTATAAATATCACTAAATTACAGAACAATGAGTTCTATAATGCGCGAAGTTTCGATCATTATAACTCAAAAAAAGTTAATAATGAAAATTCTTGTTGAAAATCGCAAGAAATTATCGCATGAAAATGCTTGCGATTCTTTATTTATTTTTATGGCATAAAAATTTTTCATCTCACAGCCGCAAAACGGTAAATATTGTCTATGTATATAACACTATTCTAAGTCAAATTGCATCTGTAAAGGCTAAGGCAGATTTTTTTTTAACCTACACAAAGTATATTTTATAGATTCTAAAAATTGATTTTGAAATTGAGAAAGTTTTAATCACCACAAGACGACAAAAGATGATTATCGCAATGGTATAAATTCTTCTTGAATATCACAAGAAATTATTGCACGAAAGAAAGCAGTAAATACATTCTACATATAGGAACCCATTCGACGTATTCCATCAAAGGGATTGAAAATGTCAAATAAGACCTTTTGTAGATTCTAAATATTTGGTTTTAAAATAAATGTTATATACGCGCTCATAATCTTAGTATCAATTATTGAAGGCATTGTCACATCAAATACTACGCCCATACCAAATTAATCAGTTGCACGCTACATTTTTCAGACCGCTTAGTTTCAGACTATGTCAGAGGTAGAACTTCCTTGCGCATTAGATGCACTATTATAGGATGGAATTACGCAGGCCTTGCTATGCCATTGTGGAACGTAAATTTCTCATTACCAGAACTGAATACATTTTCTCGGCTTTTACGAATGGAAAACAAATCAAGCGTTGTACTGAATTAAGCAAAGTTTGAAATTTACGCAGAGATTTAAACAAAGCACATAGCGTCGTATAGCGCATGTTCACTACGAGGGGCAAAAAGCAATTTCTAAACTTACGACAACATATGCTCCGCCAGCGAAAAAAATGGCTCAAAGAAGTTTAATAAAAGTTAATTTCTAGGCGCAGATTGTGAATTAGAAAGCTAAAAATAGCGGTTAGGCTTAGGAGATCAGTTTAGATTCAAAAACCAAACTTCATAAAAATGGCTTCTCTTTAGAACTGAACACAATCGACCCCTAAAAGTAAGAAACAATTTTACTACTGTCGTACACATTACAACATACTATATTGAATGTATAGAAATTTCTTGTTATACTCGGTGTTCACAATTCGCCTTCAAGGCGTATAAAAAATTTTCATTAGTTTTTTGTTTTCTTTTTAAATCACGACAAACGCTTTTAATATCTAAAATAAATTTTCAGTTCATCTTTGATCATATGTTTATGTTTCTTTTTTTTTTACGCTTATAATCACACACTTTTGCCTAAATTTCTTTTTTTCAATTTTCGTTTCCTGTGTTGACTGATGACGATCAGCATACATTTTATATATGTATATATAAAATATATAAATATATATATATATATATATAAAATATATATATATATATATATATATAGGCGGCTGAGGCCATTTGTGCCATGAAATTTGTCTCTTTGTAAACTTTGGTTTACTTTTCAAATATTGAATATGTCACTTGTGACAGATAGCGTATACGCGCTTTTTATGATCTCTGTATATTTTCTGAAATTTTTTTTTTTTTTTTTTTTTTGAATTATTGCCCAAAAAGCTTAATTCAATTTTATTAAATCAAGCATTACAAAATTTGAAGGTGAAGATGACGTTGTCAATGTTTATTTTTAATAATATATAATCGCAATAATAGCAACAACAATAAGTACACCGCGAACGAATTGAAAGGAAACGGAAATTGTGTAATACTCTCGTGATTAGAATTATAATTAGAAAAAAGAAAAACTAAAAAAAAAAATCTGATTTGACTGAGATGAGAAAGATTACAATTAAATATTTTATAATTAAATCGCAATTAAAAAATAAACATCGTCAGAATCCAATGCAAAAATATGTCGTTAGTGGCCTAACGAATTAGATATGAACGCCACCAGAATATGTTGCACATTATTTTATAATCGATTCTTATAGATTTTCTCCGCTCGGCCTGTATTCCCAAATTCGTCTTTTTCGATCGAGTTTAAGACTCTGAATTCCGGCTTTATCTTGCAACGTTTTGACCAAAAAAACTTTGGTATTTTTTCCCAATTTTTCCTATGGAGTTAGCATTGGGCCGATTTAACGTTTTTCCAAATCGAATATAGATAGCAAATAGATGAACTCGGCATATGATTTGCGTGATTTCGCATCGTATTATTTTGTCATAGTTATTGCTACTATAACCGCATCTGTGGTGCAGTCCAACATACGGCTATGTCTCTTCAGAGAATTACTTATTATCGATCCGCTTCTGCTCGTAGTTATTTTGTCTCTCTAAGGGAATATAGATCTGTGCTACACACACGCTTATCATTATTCATATATATGCACGTTTGTTAAGTGAACTACAAAAAAAAAAACATTTGAAAGGTTTTGGGTCGCTAGGGATATCTTCTTTTAAAATAAAGCTTTTCTTAAGAGGTTCCTTTAACCTCAAAGGCACCTTAATGTTTTTGGCCTTAGGAGCTCTATTTCTTGGAAAAGGATGTAGTCTCATACTAAGCTTGTTTGACTTTATCTATTCCGAAAAATATATATCCGGAAAAATTCATGCTCGTCGCTGCTATTAAGCTTTTAAAATCTATTCATTATTGATTTGATTTGCACATCTTTTAACCTGATGGAAAGTTCATTGAGATGCGGAATAACGATGTTTTTCCATTAATTAATTTCGGAGCAAACAGGGGATATGTGTTCAAATATTACGAACGAGTTTTTGATATACTTCGAGTTCGCAACAGGCGCATAGAACTGATATGGCCCCGTAGTCAGGCGCGAATTTTGTTTTAGTCATATTTCTTTAAATAAAAGAAACGGGTAAAATAACATCTTCCACTCTTTTTGCTTAGCTACATATTTACTTACTACATTGAATCTCTGAAATTGTTTTTTTTTTTGTGGAAAATGTGGGTTGCACCAGCAAAAACGAACTTGTTTTTTTTTTTTTTATTTATTTTTGTGCCCATCACTGCGGGTGATATCCAGAAAGAAACTTCAAAGACCCTATAATAATAGGTATATTTAGTTGGCTAGTAGGGAATTCCAAACCGATTTCGGCTTGTGCGTCTGACCCTGTTTACAATTTTCATGGCAAACGTGTTTATTTTCAAAAAAATTAGTTTATGACTTTTAAATTTAGCAAAAACATGGAAGTGCTTGCAACCAGGTTGGTATTAAAAAAGTGAAACACAAACTGAGACCTCTCTGTTTTCTAAAGCATAAAAAATGTCTTTTGCTTGTTACTTATTAACTATACCAAGAAAAAAAAATGTGCATTTCGGAGAGTGCTTGTACAAAAAATGAAAAGATCTACAGAATATGAAAATTTAGTAAAGCGTTTGTAACACGCAGAGCGTAAGTTCAGAGAATCGACAACGTATGCTATATTCTTGATCAAGATGAAATTCTGAAATAATTGAAACATGTCTGTCTGTCCCTTCATCACTGTAAGAGATATTTCTTGTAAACATTCTTCCGGTCGCAAAGAATTGCGACATAGACTTAAAACAGGCCTGCGTTCGAAGGTAAAAATTAAATTTTTTGTGCTCATTATTTTTCGCGTACATAGGATACAAATTTTATAAGACCAATGTAGAACTCGCTTATTTCATACGCTGCTCTAGCTTCAGAAATGAAATCAATGAAGCAACATACTATTTACAATGCAGTACAGCAATACAATAAACTGCTCGACCGATTGTATGTTCGCCAAGATGCATCAGCTAATACCTACTGATTGGAGTTTTTAGTTCATTTAAAGCAGTCATGGGCTTAACTTCATTTTAAGAATTCAGTTGAATTCTTTGAGTGATTGAAATCTGAGGCTTCTTCTGCAACTGCTTAGATAAAACGACACTTTCTTTCATTACGCCTTAAACACATTGCCAAAAAGTGTTTTTCCAAAGAACATAGAAATTATTGTCGGCGTACGCAACGTGTGCGTTTTAGACGTGGAAATTTTAATTAAAAAACATTTGCATTTTTTTAGAAAATTTTCAAGTTACCCTCTTCACAGCACTTATGGTGCTAGCTTTTGTAACTGACAACCACGCTTTTGAAGCTAAGTAAAAGCTAATGGCAATGCGCTGCTAGGAAATGAATCTATGCACCGAGATTTTTATGTAATCATTCATTTATTCATTTAATTACTCTAATAGTTATATGAACGGTTAAATTGAACGATTAGACTTTTTTCTTTTTTTTTTTTTAATATTCATCGCAAGCAATTTGTGTATTAATTAATATATGAAATGTTCGATGATTCAGTTTAATGTAATTGCATTTAATTTAATTTGATTTCAAGCTAAATGACTAAAAATTTAATTACTTAATTCGATTTAAAAAAAATACATATTCTAGAAGTTATTCAATAATAATCTCGAATACGTTTTTAATTAACATATATTACAATTTGGAAAATGAAATTATAGTTCACTAAGTTTTATAATTAAACTGCAATTCAAATAATTTAGTAAATATATCTCTAATTCAAAGCAAAATATACTGAATAATTTCATTATTTTTCAAGCTTGAGTGATACGCCTTGAGTACTAATCGATGAATTTGCTATAATTGTTCGTTGTTAGAATAATATAAACCAATTATTTCTCTCTCTGTATAAAGAATTATGTAAAGTTACTTTAATTCATACCAAACATCTGTCTGTTAAACCATAAACAAAGCTTAGTATAAAGCTACTGCATTTTTCCGTCCCGAGTGTATACATATATATGTATATATGCTATATATATGTATGCTATACAGTACACAGTAAGTTTTCTATACCATTTTCATTTAAGTATATTTGAATAATTTTTCAAAAAATGGGTTTTTGTTTGCTTAATAGGTGGCTTGAATCTTTTAGAATAAGAAAAAAAATTTTATTACCAGCAAAAAAATTTCTTCTCTGAATTATCGAGGTTTTTGGTAACCAATCTAGAAAAATTGCCAAAGAGTGCTGGGAAGCTGTAGTTGAATGTCCCAACTCCCTGTTGATTCACAGCTATGTTGATGTATCTAACAGGTTTTCTTCAGACAGTATTTAACATTGATTTAAAATCCATTCTAAATAAAAATATGTTAACTGAACATCAGTACGTATGTGAAAAGTACACCATTTTTGGGCATAGCGACTGGCATTGGTGTGTGCAATTTGAAGGGTGACATGACCAGTATTCTAAAAACTAGTTAATCATAAAATTTGTGCAATGAAGGCGAAGCTAACCGGATCGAGAAAGGTGAGCCGGTTTTTGGCAGATACTGCAAAAGAGGAAGACTGTAGCGTAAAATCTTCGAGAAGAGACAAAAAGGAAGCATATTTGAGCAGGAGGAGGAGGAGCAATTTTACGGTACATGAATCGGAGTCTTTTGGAACAAATTATTTAAAAATTTTTGTGTTTGTAAACATATGTCGAAATTTTAAACACCTTCATCCCGAAACCCAGTTTGCCAGATTTTCATTCTAATTTTTTAATATATTTAGAAAACAACATTCTTTAGGGAAATAGTGTTCCACTAGATATAGGAATGCGGCAAAAATGATTTCTCTTTCTTTTTTAATTCAAATTTAGATTAGTTATGCTGTTCGCCATAGAGCCTTTTATGCTTAAGATGTCTCCAGAAAGTGACTTCGGTATGGTCATCTTCTTTTTTAATTTTTCAAAACTACATTTTTTTTCTAACACTTACTTACAAACAAGCTATGCTCAACATAACCTCCGCATATATTATTATTGTTCCTTCGATCCAAAAAAAAAAATTCCTCTTACAATGGCCCTTAATCCCTTAATCGACTTTAATATTCAATGACTTCGGTGACACTAAGATAATAGAGAAATGTTTTTCTCTCTCTGTATATTGAACTGTATTTAAACTTATATTAATTTATACCAAATAGCAAAAGTGCCTTGTCCGTATAGTGGAATAAAAACAACAAAATATTGCATGTTTAGATAGTTTCAATGCCAATGCATCGCATACATTTTATTAATCGACACAATGTGAATTAATAATTAATTGAAAACACATACATCACAATGCAATTCTCTCAACCTTTCTTACTGTTGGATTTTTTTAGGCGGCAATGACGTTACATTAACCATTATTAGCGTGATTCCGATCAATGTGTCTGTCTGCGTTTGGCTCTGTGTGGCTTTGTGTGCGTGTGTATATATTCGCCTATATGCACGCATATATATGTGTACGCGCCGTTTTGAACAGTTCGCCCAATTCGCGTTACTTATTCTTTTTTTTTTTTTTTTTTTTTTTTTTTTTTATTGCCGCTTTGGCTTTTTTCAATTCTAAGTGATCTCCAACTGCGATCGTGTAACGTTTTAGTTGCCCACAAAACATCTTAATTGCATTTTCATGCTGATTTATGTCATCGCCATAGATCTCGTATGCGAATATTTTCGCTGAGTTGTTAGAATTTTCTATAAAGTATGGCGCACTTACACGCCGATAAATTCTATAATATTTAGATATATAAAAGGCATGTTTGGCAAAATTCAACAAGAAATTACAAAAATTCTCACCCATCAAAATTTACTATTTTTTCGTTTTCCTCTCTTTACTGCATTATTTACCATAAAAAAGAAAGAAATGTTATTGTTTATTGTGTGCCAAATTAAATTATATCATAAATAATATAAAGAATATAAATAATATAAGTGCGAGAGAAGAATTTTTCATATTCCAACAAAAAAAAATAAATAAATAAAAGAAGAAAGTTACACTTGTACACTACGATGAATTTCGCATACGCTCTACCTTCTACGAAAATAGACTATATAGAGAAAACCCTATTTTCATTCGCTCCCTCGAAATATTTTATCCTAGTCTGTCTTCCTTGTAAGCTTCTCCTTAGCTTCAACAACATTATCCTACGGCAGAAGCTGCAGCAGCTTTATAATCTCTTTTCTAGGTCTGTTCGCAATAAGCTTCCGTTGATTCCACGAGCTATGAGCTCTTCGACCAAATCCTTTCAAGTAAGAGTCGTAAGAGCTTATTATTCCCCGCCTACGGAATTGCGACAATTTAGACAAATGAGTTTAGCAAGTTGTTTAGCATTGGAATGGAAGTGTCGTTATGGTACATGTTATTTGCTTTCATACGAGTCTAGTTACTTTCTTGGCTTCTGTTGCCTTTGTATTTTCTTTTTTATCTTTCATTCTATTTTTGTTTTCGTCTTTACCTTCATTTTTTTGTTCTCTTTGCCCTCAATCTTCCTTTCTTCGCCCTTAGATTGTTGAAGAATATTTCGTATTATTTTACTTCATTATTGAACCCATGGTAGACGTTGCAGACCCTCAATAAATAAATAAAACATAATTAAAAATCTTAGGCGAAAATAAATTTGAATGTACCCTATGTCGATAAATCCTTGCTGGCATATCTTCTCTATTTTTCAGGTACATACGTAAAGGGATTTGAATCAGACGAAAAGACGACGAAAGGATCAAATTTTTGGAAAGCCTTTAGAGCTTAGAGGAAACGCTATTAATTTGATGGCATTAAAACTGGGCTCACTTTTCTAAGCAGACATTACCTAAAAAAAGTATTAATAAGTGTGGCTTTCATATACGAACTTGCGAGCTTTTTAGAAATTTGAAGGTTAGAAGTTGGGAGTGAGATTTGTCGGAAAACATTAGTTTTTTTTATTGATTTCTCTTATCACATCGCCACAAGTCAGTGTTGTGCATCTAGAGCATGAAGCTGAATATTTTCGGAAAGTAGGGCAGAAAGCCTAGTGATTTTTGTTATTATTTACTTTTTTTTTTTGAAAAAATGAAAATTATGTTCTTTCTTGAAATTTCATCAGAAAAAATTTAATTGATTAAAAAACAAATAAAGAGATGGTCACTCTAGCAGTCACAATTTCAAAGCGAGCTCGAAAAACATGGTTTCAATTCTGGAGGTGTGTTTTTTATTCTATTTTCCCTCTAATCGTATTCTAACTGCATCGTATCACACCACTCAATAAGTCCCCGGTCTGACATATATATAATATCAGATATGAACGCTCTCAAACATCTATCAACCGTGATTTCTAATTTGCATGAATGTTTACTTTGCCACGACTAATTAGGACTAACGTAGTGGTGAGTTCTTAACATGCTTTTTCACTTACATATTCATGATTGTCATCAAAAATTAAAAATATAAAACAATATAAATAAGAATAAAAGGCAATGTAAAAATTGTATGGTCGAAGAAGCTATCTACACTCGCTTGAAGAGTTATCGTCGTTTTAGACACTGCCAAAAGATCTACTATACGGGTCTGTCACTTTGTTGTCAAAATTGACATTTCATGTATATTAATATATACATATATAAGGCTAATAGCCTTAGACCTTTGCTGATTCCTTAACATATATGATTATTAACGTTTTTCTCTACAATGACGCTTGAGCCGATCGATCGGTTGCAAAAAATGTTCTGACCGCTTAATGAAACTTTCTGCTTAGCTTTGATTTATTGATTATGAAAATCAAGGCCTATCTGCGCACTGAATTTCACTTAGACTGGTATCTGCAAGAGTATGTATATTCTGCAGACTTCTTATTCATTTCATTGCTAAGCGTGTTTGTGAATAGATCATGCCCGTCTTTATTAATGGTTTATGGTCATAAAACACATTTACCGGAAAAAACATACTAGTAGATGGATAAAGGAGCTTATCGAGTTCTACACTAATTTTAATGCCATTATTCCAAATAAGCTAAACAAACCAATACAAACCGACCACACTGCTGCCATTATCAGAAAATATAAATATAATAGAAAGCGAAAATTGTCATAAATCTGTGGGAAGAAATTTCTTTTCTTAGTTTCGATTTTATATATATATATATGTTATAAAAGTGAATGAAAACTTTTATCAATGAGAATTGCAAAGAACTTATGAAAATACATGAACTGATTTTTAAGGAAAACAGAAAAAAATTATGTTCGGCCGCGACAGAATCTTCTATATACACGTCACCGCCTAATACTGATCAGTAATATGTAGACTTTATAGGGCCTCTGAAATTTCTTTCTAGATGCTGGGGCTTCGATGAAGTAATGAAATTTGATTATTGTATAATGCTGAGTAGGCTTTTACGGGCAAGTCCTTCAGGACTATAAATACAAATTTTTATCATTGTATCTGTAACGAGGAAAAATCCAACGTTTTTCTTGGTCGTATTCTTTGCCCGATTTAGCTCAATTTCAATAGCAGCCTGAAGATGATTGCTAACTAGGAGAATGTTTACCACAGACCTTATACATTTCCAACACACAGACGAACGAGCAGAGAACGTTAATGCATATTTTTAACGTTGTACATGTTGCGAATCGTCAGGAACGGACAAAAAACCATACTTTTCTTATTTTTGAGAACAGATTACATTGGATTGTGATCGCGTCCTTTGGTTTGTGTTGATTTGGGTCAACTTCAATACCAACCTGCATGCAAGAGCTTCCAATCTTTGGGCAAATTTGAAGACGACTGCAGCATTTTTGCAACCAAGAGATTGTCTATTTACACAGACAAAGTAAGGTATGGACGAACGGACGGATATACAAGTAAAAATTGAAAAGTACAATATTTTATGATTTCCAAATGAATAATAAAATGCATTATCATGTCGATGGCGAAAATGGTAAAAAGATCAAATCTCAGCCAGTAGGACAGAGCAAGCCCCTCCCGCAACAAACAATTGATCGGTCGATCATTGCACATTTGCGGAAATATGGGCATTTAATTGAAAATGAAATTCTGTAGATAACGCAAAATATACAATTCCATTTTCTTCTATTTCTGCTTATCAAATATTGAAAAGGAAAAAATTGTGTATAATAATATAGAATGAATTAAATTTGGCATTAGGCACACACGTATATCCCCATGCATACTTATACATTTGCAATAATCATTTCATCCACTAAAAACCTTATACATACACTACAAATAAATTGAAACGATAAAATGAAACATGTAACGCGATTAACAATGTTCATGTTGTTCATTTGTTCAATTTTCTGAGTATACGACGCTTGGCATGTGGTAAAAGCCGTCACTTGATTGATTTTTTTTTTTTTTTTTCTTTTCAAAGTTCATATATATACACATATATATACGATTGATATCATTTAGAAAAGAAAAAAAATCAGGTCAAACTTAAAGTCATGAAAATTCTGTTAATGTAGGTTAGATGATTAAATCATTTTGGAAAAAGTGAAAGAATGATTTATGTTAATATATTAAATAATATTAACCCATATATATATTAATTAAATTATTGAAAATATTCGAAATGTTGTCGATTGTAAATCACACAATTTCATTTAAAATGAAAATGATTTTATGCAGAAGAAAAAAAAAAGAAAAAATTAAATAAAAGTAAAAGTAAAAAAAAAAAGTTTTAAGCAATTAACATTGGAAGCTTTATAGCGAATACCGTGGACACAAGACGTAACACCAAATTGAAAATTAATGCTTGTCTTTTTTTTTCATGTTTTATCGGCTATATATGATCGTTGTATTACGACGTAGTCCGTTCTTCAGTTATTCATAAACACAAACTTTTAAATAAAACACTTTCATTACTTTGGTGTTCACTTAATTACTTACTTGTACCAATTTCCTTAGTGGGTATCATTGCACTGATTATTAAAAAAAAAAAAAAGAAGTTTTTTATTAAGTATCAAGAAGGAAAGAAATCTTTGACATATCTACAGGGGATGAAACAAAACAATATATACCTTCTTGTTACACGTTGGCAACACTGCTCATGTATCAATAGGGTTACGTGTACATATCGACAGCATAACTCAATACTAACTTGATTACTGCAGGAGATCCCCAACACATTATGCATGGGGTGCGATTGCGAAACCCTTTATAGCGAAAGTCAACGCTAAGCTGAGAGAGAAGTGGTACCATGATCACAAACCCACGACACTTGATTATGGTAAGAATGCGATATGAGACGACAAATTGTCGCTCATATTGTTGCCTCCAAAGGGCCGGGTTTATTTATGAAGAACCACAACCCAGGCCCACGACCCGGATTATCCGCCTACTACAGTCAACCGCTGGGAATTTTCTATTATGATTTGGCCGGATTACTGCAGATGAATACCTCGACATCCAACGTCTAGCAAGGATTATAAATAAATGGCTTTTTCTAGATAAATATTAGACAGTCTCGATAGTAATCCCGTTAAGGAGTTCAAAGAAAGCTTGATAAAATAAGAAAAGCATCAGAAAATTTTGATTGTTTATGCCGAGACAAATGTACGAAACGGTGAACGAATATTATATATATGTATATGTGAATATATAAAATAAAATTATAAATTAATTTCCAACTATAGCTAGAGTTTACTTGAATCTCTATACACTTTTGATACGAGGGTATATTACCGATCTATGTTCTCTCTTTACCTCTCAGTCCCACTAGGCGGCGAATCACTTTTTCAACCTTCCAATCTATTTAGAAGAGTTGTTCTACGAATAACTGCATTAAGCGAAGCAGGGTAGGGTATGGTAGCCCTTTATAATGTCAACAATTTCTATGAAAATGGCGAAGCAAAGACCCAATTATAATACCTACTTAAATCGAATTTATGAATATATTTCATTCATCAACTATTTTGTAAATTTTCTTGTTCTTGACGGTTGTTGGTAACCTTTATTGTTGAGGTTAAGGAAAAAGAATTTTTTTTTTTGCTTGACTTAATTAGCTTTTCAATCGATATGTAAAAGTTTATTGCATTGCGAACTCCTTTCCTGTTCCTATTTAAATTTGTACTCTGCCATATGCAATGTCTAGTGAGTATGGCCGCCACTCTATCATTTGAAAAACTTTTCCATTACATGTATTATATAATATAAGATTTTGATCCTGTCGGCGGTGATTTTGCGGACTTTTTACCGAAAAATAGTTGAATTGACATCACCAGAAGTTACTTATAAATGCAGTAACATTACTGTAGGCAAAAATTTTCAAAGCCAATAAAACAAATATTTATTAACATATGATTATCTATCTATAACATATACCCCACAATTATGATTATAATAAGGAAATTTTATCTTCTTTACATAAACGACATTAAGAAGTCAAATAAGTGACGAGCGATCAAATTTTAAAATATGACGTAAAGTGAATTATTAACGATAGAAGTCTTAGTATATCGTTCGCACCTGCTTTTGGACCATATATGCACAAGTTCTGCAACTCATATCTCATTTCTTCCAACAACTTGGAATGAATTGATAAAGAGATTGGATAAAGGACATATTTATATACGTATACACGCTTTTTAAATATATAAGCAAGCAGTGTTGCATATTGTATCGCTTATATACTTCTTCGTTATTATATTGAAAATCATCAAATTAGCATAACCGCCGATACTGGTCATAAAACATAATACAAAAATATGACGTGAAGCGTAGACGTGAAAAAAAAAACACACACACGCACACACACACCAAACCGAAATGGATAAAAACGAAAACAATTGTTGTATTTAGACAAGAAAAAACGCGACACGTTATAGTCACGTACCAATCTAGAAAAGCGAATAAAATAGAAAATAAAGAACAAAGTGAAGTTAATAGTGCAAGAACGAGCTTAACCGAAGACCTAGCGAACAAGCAATCTAGGCAATTACAAGGATGAGAACACAATAACGACAGCAATAATGAATATCACGACAATGATGACCGTAGAGCAAGAATTCAGGTGATGGTGCTGACTATGTTTTGATGATGAGAAGAATACAGAAGAAGAAGAAGAAGAAGAAGAAAAAGAGAAAAAAGTCTCAATTTTTCATTGAGACAAATTTACGTTAGCTATGGTTAAATGTAATTACCTTAACTAACAACATGTTTAAGATAATTACGTACACAGACTACACGAACAGCAACGTGGTTACAAATTGCTTAAGAAATTGTTGTAAATAATATTAAAAAGTAGTGAGTTGATTAAATACAAAAAAAATAGAAATGTTCAACAAAGAAAGCAAAAAAGAACAAGCAATTTTTGTTCAAATTTTAATTTCTGCGATCAACTTAACAATACATTTATTCATATAACGACAATTCAAAATAAGGTATTACCGGGGAAATGATTGAAAAAGTGGTTCGATCTAAACCATTTTCAATGACGTTCGTCACAGCAATGTATCAATTTTCCCCAATTATCTCAACGATGGCGACCTATAGGTTGACTACAAAAACACAAGATAGACGGACGGACGGACAAGGTTAAATCGATTCTGAAACTGATTCCGAATCTATCGGTATAATAAAGTGGAGTCGTTTCGCGTGTTCCATACATCCGCACAAACCACGTTTATACCACACGCAATGTGGGTTATAAGATTAATTTAAACACATTCTGCTGGCATTTGAGCCTTAGATAAGTAAATAAGTATATAAAAGTAGAAAAGATTTGGAAGCTAATAAAAACTGTGATACAATATAAAAACGGTCGTAAAAGAAATATTACGAGATTTCCGCTTGTCTGGTTTTTGTGGTTAATTATAATGTCCACACTTTGGTATAATCACTCAACTTGACGCATAGGGGTTCGTTTTTTCCTTTTCTTTTTCTTTTTCTATTTCTAATTTTTTTTTTTATTAATTTTTTTTTTTTTATTATTAATATAATAATCTTTTTGCGATCTTCATAACCAACAAGCCAAGATAATTATCAATGTGATGGCAGCATCTTCACCATCATCATCATCATCATCATCATTATTATTATTAAGCAACAGAGAGAAGCATTATCTGTCAAAATAAACAAATTACGTTTATAAAAATATCTAACTTACACGCCTTCGTGACACTTAATTAAATTTTTACAAAAATAAGGCAAACTGTTCTACTCGCATTTTCTCATTAAGATTTTATCTACGTTTATATACATATGTATATATATGTATATATGCATTGCTAACGTAATATCCTGTTGGCACTAATTCGTCTAGCGATCATATAAAAAAATCAATGATCTCAGTGTCTTTAGAAACCGTCAACTTGAACGTGAAAATGAACTACATTCATGAACTTGGGACCGAGTATCAAATAATAATAAATGAAAAGGTGACATTTCAACAAGGAACAGCTAGACAGAAAACACTTATAAGAAATATTGTCAATTTTTCGTTTTTTTTTTTTTTTGTTTTTTTTTTGTTCGTTTTACATACACCACAGACACTGTGTATATCTATGACATAATCTTTAACATCATTATCAGCATTTTCATCTGCAATTGAGATATTTCTTCATCTCTTATATTTAGTGCATATATTCTCTACGCTTGTCTGCAACTTTTGTTTACTTACGTTACGTTTAGACCTAAGTACATATATATATGTAAGATTATACATATATATTTATATATGAATATCTATAAGAAGAACGCCTATGACCAGTGTCTCAATAAACAAAATTGGCATTGGTCCCATATTCTGTCTGTCTACCTTACGGTCGTTTCGATTGTCTGCTTAGAATGCCTTACGTTGTCATTTGTCTTCATGTTGCTTCTCAATGATGTACAAAATTTGACGTTGATTACTGATGAATTGTTGTATGCTGAAAATTTAATTCTTTATTTAATTATTTTATTTATGTTTTGATATTTTATATTTGTCTTTGCTTTTTTTTTTTTTTTTTGTTACTTCCTGTATTATAAATGATATATTAGGTGGCCATTATTTAAATGTACATTCGCGAGCAAGCATTTTTCACAAAGGCAAGGTAACAATAGTAGTAAATAGTGAAAATAGAAGGTTATGACTTGTACTGATGAAAAAATGTTGCCAAGATTTTGATCATGTTACAATCGTTCGAAAAATTTTGATCGTATATGTGGGTAATTATTAAAGCTATTTACCGTTACAATTTTATAATCTTATCAAACGACTTTCTTAAGCGACAAATAATAAATCGGAAATGAATTTTTACTTAGTTGAACACAAAGAATTTCTTTAAAATTATTTATATTATAATTAATTTACAGCCTTACGTATGTGGGGGAAGATTTACACATCATATTTTTAAAATAAGACTCAGAGGATACCTGCTAATCATGTAACACTATGATCGTAGTCTACTAGGTATGCGTCCACTCAATAATTGTTATGCCTTTAAGGACTGCTACGACCAACGAGAACTCTACCGCACTTGAGGTTGGAACCCTCGAACACTGACTCGGTAGTCGGTAGTAGCGGTACTTACCTTCTCGAGCTAATTAAGTGTATATGGAGTTTTTCGGTATCGATGGACCTTGAACATTGCGATGAAATTTAATTTTTCAGATATTTTTTAATATATGCAAATTTCTATAAAATTTTTTATAAATGGGATTTTTAATGATGATGGGTACGTAATAGCCCAAACAAATTAGATTTGTCTGACAATATCGTTTAAAAGGAATTAAATATGTGAAGTTCCACTCTTTGGGAACTTTTCCAGTTCGATTTGTACGTTGTCCTTTTTCAGAAACGGTACTGTAGCTGCACAAGCTAGTTAGTAGCGTTAACTTCGTTGTTTGGCTTTGCAATGATAATGATGATCTTTACTATGTATGCACGCTTTCTGTAGTTATGTAATTTTAATTTTTAAAATTTTTTGGTTTTTGTAGTTCGGGATAACTTCAGGATAACTTAGCAAAGACATCTTTGGCAAAAACTCAATCCTAAAGATAAGTGAGCCGCTTTAGTAGGCTACTTCCACTTACTTTTGAATGCTGGAATAGTTCCAGTTATATGAGAAAAGCTCCTGTTTGAGGCAAAGGTTACTTTTCCAGGCTGAAAATGATACCGAAACATGAAAAGCTACTATTCGGACTAAACGACACCATAATATCTTGGGAAAAACTCAATATTTACTTCACGATAAGCTCATGCCATGGTTTTTGTGAAATCCATCGGGCACACAAGGCATGATGGACTGCTAAAATCAAATTAACCATCATCAGAGAAAAAGTTATCATGAAAATTTCATGCAATTACGCCAATGGCTTAAGGACTAATGTTACTTTGCGTAGTTTACCTTTTTTGTAATTGGCTTAGATAAAGACTGAAGAATGACATAAAACGACATTTGCGAATGTGAAAAAATTCTGTATGGTCGGACAATGGTTAGTTGTATAGCCACACTAAAGGTACTTACTTAGAACGTCGGTTTCTCGAAATCATGCGCGCTTCTAACACTCTCACTTATTTTCATCCGATTTTTTCATATCAAATTTCCGAGAAAACCAACTGTAATGATCATTAGATTTTTAGTCATATTTTCAGAAAATCTTTGCTTTGTCACACTTATAAGTAACTTATTTTTTAAAAATTCGGAAAAAAAAAGTTTACTTTGTATATAAATTAAAACATGAGCCCATATTTAATGTTGACAAGACGATATTACTCACAAAGGTAGAGAAAGTACAGCGGCCAACTGTGGATAATCAATCAATTGAACCAAATTCCTGACAACATGTTTTTCCATTATTGGTACTTCAAATATCATGGATATCTCTTAGATATTACAATTACAATTGTTGTTAGGAGCAAAAGTCATGAAAGCTTCCTATCAATTTCAGAAGCAAAGCTTATATTTAGATGTGGGTTTCCAATAAATACGTCCAAAATATTTTAAAACTAACCTTTGAAAATTCAATTCTTTCATAGGGAAGCATTTTTTATGGAATTAAATCCAATATGTTATCGAAGTATTTAAGCGAGAATGTTAACTATGTAAGAAGCTAGTTACACGTAACACAAGAAATAGAGAAAAGTTTGCAGTTAAATATTACCCAAGTAGCAGCGATCAACAGAACATATTTTATAAGGCTCTAAAAGTATTCAATTGATTTTCCCCAACGATGTCAGAGAAACCAGGAGTCTGACCATATACTGCAGAGCAGAAGTAGCGACATGATAAACTAACGTAATAAATAAATAAACAAAGTATCCTGGAGTTACAAGCGATCAGTAATTATAAAATATATATCAACATATATTCCGAAGGAGCAGTCACAGTCCGATATCAGTTTTATTATAGAATAAAGCTGTTAACTGCCTTAAGCACTACAGACAAAAAACTCGTTGTAGCTTGTGCGGTCTCTGTGATATGGCTCAGAATAAAACTTATTCATGAAAATGTGATTACGTGAAGTTTTCTACACAAAAAATAACATAATAAATAGAAAATAGCCATAAGTCACTAGCCGTAGTCTCTTTACAAAAAGCTTCGGATGTTAATCTTTAGTTGACTTATTTTTTCCAATTATACTGAACACCGCGTATTGGCCGCGGTTTTGCAATCGTAGTCTAGATATAAACTTGGACACTGACGTTGAGGGGAGGAAAGACAGCCACATTGGGCCCACTGTTCATCGAATACATAAAGTAAAGCTTACGAAGTCATAATTAAGCGATTCCAGGATAAAACCTCTGCGTTGGTTGTAGTAAGTAAGTAAGTAAGTAAGTGATGAAATCGAAAATCGAGCGATTTGACCCAAGTCAGACAGAAAATATTTTTCTTTCTTTTCAATGACCAGCTGGCGATTATTTTAAATTCCCATAAAATGCAATGAAATTTTACAGAGATTTTTGAGTTTTTTTTTTTTTTTTTTTCCTTTTATATATGTGTAAATATATATAGATATATGTATGTTTTACGCAACAGACAAAAAGCATAATAATATTTTACCGAATACAATCGCACATAATTTTCATTAATATGTCGATCATTTCAGCTAATATTTGCTTAAATAATAACAAACCGTTTAAATTAAGAACAATTTTTTTCGCCAATGCATTTTACTTACTAGCGTCTACGTATGTGTGTGTGCGCCCGTATGTATTTACATATATATATATATATATATAAGAGAATGATGTTGCGTGAATGCAACATCTCATTCACCATAAGAACCAATTTACCATTTTTTTATTGCAAATTTTTTTCCTTTTTCTTTTTCTACATATACATATTTATTTATTTGCTTAACATACTAAAGTTTATTTTCTCACGTCGTTCGGTGGAACGAGAGGGAAGAAGAAGCTGCATAAGCAAAACAAAACTTGATATTGATTATATTTCTTTTTCATATATCGATGTATATTTATGGGTGTGTATGGGTGTGCATGTGTGTGCATGTGTGTGTATGTTTGTAATGTTTTTATTATTTATTTATTTATTTAAGAACAAATAGTTGATGAGAAGAGTTAATAAGCGAAAAATAGCCAAATATGAATATATTGGATTTTTTTTTTATTCATATTATGAAGAAATATAATTATTAAGCAAGTTGTTTATGTTTACATTGAAGCAATGATTTTTAATGATTCATAGAAGTGCTTCTTCAATTTAATTTTCAAAATTCGGCCAATACTTGGCAATAGATTATCAAAAAAAGTATCGAGTCTTTACGAATTCAAGTTGAAATTGTTTATGTTTATTACAAGTAATCCGCATTATCTTATTTAAAGACCTTCTCTCATTATCTTAGCATATTCCCATCAATAAGAAAATTTTACGTTCGTTAAGCGAAAAATGCATAAGATTTCTTAGACGATTATTCAAAGGATTTCGCTACCACGAAGATGCCAAGTTGAACTAATGACTTGACGCATCAGACTATCTCTTAATTTTCGACCTGAGAGCTGCAGAGGTTCGGTCTCTACCATTACCAGAAATTTTGTAAGAGGCAAAACTTCCTATTGTAGGAGAGGAACCAACAGCTTAGACTGTGCTGTGGTCTCTTTCAGAGAGTTTCTTAACGGCGCCTACATTTCTCTAAATACCTGGTAAGGGATGTTCGATTCTTTGACCACGCCACAACTGTTTACTCACTGCTCTTTTATTATGAGATCGTCGTAGTTGGTCTACATCATCTATGTTTTTAATGTACTATGATTTATTCTCACCACAATACCTTACTTCTTACTTACATAATAATTAAAAAATGGTATTAGCTTGAAAGGCCAGTTCTTCGATGGCTTTCAGCTCGAGCGGTCAAGCAACACTGCACTACCTATTGATCACTGGCTAAACACTTTTGAAGATCTATAGATAAAGTTTGAATGATAGTGAAAGTGCAAGTGCTATACACCCACCGCAAATATTTTGAATTAACAAAGAATTTTTGCGATCCGCAATTTTGTGGCTTGTGCTTGCAAAAATGGCTCATCCAGTCGCTGCCTGCTAAGCAAAGGAAGAAAAAATTCGATCGATTTTGGATCAGCATAGCCGCCCAGGTGAATAATTATTGCATTGTCCACCAATTTAACATAAACCTTGTGTATTATGAAATATCAAAAAACTGCAATTGAGTTTTCGATTAGCAACTCTCATCTTAACAGCCGTCGGAAATCGGGAATACGAAAAAACGATCAAAACGATTACAACCACTTTGCTTTGAAATTAAGATAAAATCGTTCACGATAATTTATTGAACGGCACAATTGACGTTTGCATGACACACATACAGATAAATTTTTTCTAACAGCAATATTCAAAAATTGAAATAAAAAAAAAAAAGTAAAAATAAAAAAATATGATCACTGCCCACGCATTTGCTATTTAAGTTGCATGGAAAATTTCGTAATTAATCAATTATCATTCCATTTCAAATTCGTTCAACATATTCCTTTTGCTATACATTACAATAGCATTTGCAGGAAATATTATCGCATTGCAACAATTTATTTAAAAAAAAAAAAAAAACAAAAAACTACAAATCACAATATGTAAGAATAGATATATGCGGTTTAAAACTGTCGTACTTAAGGGCAAGGTGATCGGGAACAGAAGAAGAAGAACAACAATGAAGGATAGACGAAGAATTGCCAGAAGTATTGGTTGTAGAGTAAAATATTGCGCGATCAAAATCACGACATATCCAGTTTCAAAAGCAAATGGTTTGGTTATACGATGATTAAGTGAATTATCCGCTGAGCGAATTATTACTAAATAAACATTAAACGCAAGATTTTTCGAATGATAAGAAAAAGTGAATTCGCAACATAAGAACTCTTAACATAAAGATATTTTTCTATGCTAAGCTTTTGCTCATTATCCACGGCAATGTTAATGTCAATCGCTCGCTGATGCTCGATAGGATCGACTTTCTTATCAAACTTTCCCAGGCAATCAACGGAGAAACAGTTATAAGCCACAAAGTCTGCACTACGCCTAAAAATCTTCTTCAGAGGTGTTTTAACAAAGCAAAAGACTCATTGTCAATTTAAGTTCAGATCACGATCCATATGCTTTCAGAAGTCAGATATCATATTTAAACTAATCAGAAAGGTGTGACTAAATAGCTTTTCAGCTCTTTCGAAGACATCAGAAAACAATGTAGTCGTGGGATTGCCTCGTAAGACAAGCGTTTTCGAATTCGGGAAAATACTGATCATATCTTCCGTGGCTGTGAGAGTTCACTAGACTTTCAAGATCAAAAGAAATGAAAAACAATGCTATTCCTCTTAGCAGACGAGTAGGCAAAGGGCATTGACTAACTAAGCTCAATAAAGCTGGATAAGCTTGGATGCTTACCCTTTAAAACTTTAATCGTAGAATTTACTTCTTTACCTAAATCATTATTATTATTATTAATTTCGCCAGAGAAATAAATTCTAAGACTAAACTCTTAAAAGCATTAGCATCTAAGGCTATCGGCTTTTATTAAAAACTCTACCGCACTTGAGATTCGAACCCACGACCATTGACTTGCTAGTCGAGATTCCTCGCCTTCGGCTACTCAGGCGGATTTTACCTAAATTAATTATAATAGTACTAATGATAATAATGATAAAAACAAATGCAATCAATTCGTTTATTTATTGAAAATCTAAATTGTTTAGTCATGAAGAGAGTAGTTTTACTTTGAAATGTTTTTTCCATTGTAAATTTGCAAACATTTAGTTTAGTTTTTAACACGGGGCGTCAACATGACCACCCATCATCATCATCATCATTAGTAGCATTACCAGCATGAATAATTTAGTACAGCACAAGCTAAGTTTTTTTTCTAAATAAAGTAATTTTTATAAACATATATATATATATATATATATATCTATATATATATATATATATGCATAGCCGGTTTGTCTATCTGTTTGCCTTTATTGGCGCTAGCTAGCTACTAAATGCTTACTTACTTACCTATTAACAACGATCATTTATTGTTGTTAACATGTTAATTCGCTAATTTAGCAGCGACATGACACTACTTGATAATATACAAACTGCAACAAATCAACCAACAGGCAGGCAGTAGTGGTTGCGATTTGAATAAAAATGAATAATAATAACGATGATAATAATGAAACGACAGACAACTCGTACAACTGAACGCCTACTTGTTGTATATTGATCAACACTCTGCCTTGCGACAGGCGGATCACCAAAGAAACATTTGTGTAAATCTCCGTAAACGCGTATGGATGTGTGTATATTATATAAATGCTAAAAGAAGTGAATATATTTAACACTTGCAGGCAAGCAAAAAATTTTTTGCATACACAAATTGACAAACTGCGCGCGTCAAGTCCCCAGAGGGAGGGAGAGAGAGAGAGAGAGAGTGTGGATAGGAGGAAGAAATAAAAGAAAAAAACTTATTATCAATAAGTGGACACCCACCATATTTATGTACAAATGCCGATGTTTCGGTGTCTTTTTAAAAGATTTAGCTTTACATACGTACGCGTATGTATATACATATATGTGCTCAGGCAGAAAAATGAAGCAGTTTTATTTGATAAGTAAATATTTGTTAGAGAATTGAAAGTTTAAATATAAATATCAACACAACACTGACCACACTTAATATCAATCTGCTTAAGATATCGTCAGGCAAAGACATTCGAACGGAAAGACAATACAAGCCTTACATATATATACGCGAATCTAAAGTATGTGTCATCTTAAGTAAACATTTGTATATATATATAGGGAAGAGTCCTTCTCTTCTGTTGCTTACATACTCGAGAAGCAAGAAAATGATCTTCAACTCTTAAGTTTGTTTTATTTATTTAACTAAAACTTTTATTGATTTCTCTTCTTCACATTCAGAATGATTCGTTTGGCTTCCCTAATATCAATAACTTATAAGTTCACCTCTAAGCTTTAAATATACAACGTATGTTATTCCTTTTGTAACACTTAAAAAACTTTTGTATCAGATTATAATCTAGTGTTAATTTATTAATGTCCGTCCTTATGTCCCCCCAAAACAGAGGAACTCTCAAGGTTACAGAAATTGAAATAAAGAACGGAAAACAGCGGAACATGATGACCGATCTTTAATTTTTAAATAAAAAATTAATATAAACCGTACAAACACACTCACGCCAATAACCTAAATACAAAATATGGATGAGAAAATATTGCAAATAAATTGAACCAATAACTAAAAACTAACAGTGGATGTGGATCAAAAATTTTGAGTACATTCTTAACTGGAACTATTAGTAAAGCTATTGTCGGTGAAAACATGGTCTCAACCTTCTAATCGATGCGCATATATTTATATCTAACTTTGTAATATACTAGCTTTAGCAGAGATCAAAGAGGGCGTATATAGCTTTCACTTTTGATTTTTTTTTTTTTTTTTTTTTTTTTTTTTAAGAAAAGTGAATGAGTAAGTTTTTGATTCACGTTCACCCCTTCATTTTCTGATCAGAAATTTTCTTTTTGGTTTTCAAATTGAGTTAAACTCTTTAGATGTAGCCGCCAACTTTGAAAATGCATTTACTATTAGAGTCAACGTCAATTTATCGCCTTGTTTGGTTTAACATAAGCATACAAAGTGTCTGATGCGTAAACGTGTGCGATCCTTCCTATGAATAAATGATTTGAATAGACAAATGAAATTCTGTAAAAACTGTTTAATATTCAAATAACTAAGACAAATAGTTAAGTGGCGTGGTTAAGTTAGCGGTTTAGAGAGTACGTGAGAATTCTTTTCTATATTTATATTGATCTTAAAGATTAGTGTATGCCGCAGCAGTAAAAGTTATTGATTTGACGATTTATTTTTTCCAGAGTGATGACAAGTTAAAAAAAAGCAAATATTGATATATAATGGTATCGATCAATGAAGGCATGGACAAATTGATCGAATACCCTATACTTTCGTTTTATCAAGATATCGGATATGTTCGTGTTAACTTTCTTGCCGATTTTGAGCAATGTAAGCTTCGAAGTTTTTCGAATCAAATCAAATCCTATACAAAAAGCAACGAAGTTGTACCAGCCATCGAAATCAAAATTCAATTCGCTTATTGCTTATCTTAGTAAATCAGTGTTCTCGCAATGTCACTCACATTAATACAATAGTCACAAGAATTTTATCGCCTTTCATTAGTAAGACGACAGCGCATTATTACACACCAAATCCTAGCAAGAGAAATTCTCACAAAAGACATGTCCTGCATTTTTCCCTACTGAGCTAAAAGAAATTTGCGGCTTGATTTTTTAACTGAGTTCCTACCATCATCAAATTATGTCTACTGAGCAATTCAGTGACTAATTAATGTGTTCGAGATAATGAGCTAGATATGTTAGATAGTAAGTGCTTCGTTTATCTAGTCCCACCGGATGGGCTCATCCACTTTGCTTGCAATTTCTCGATCAGTCGCCGTCTTGCCTTTTAGAATTTTGTCCTTACACTGAAACTTAGTATAATGCCCTTAACTATAGGAGCACTACTTTCTTTTCTTTTAGCAAAGATTAAAACCTCCGTAATTCTAGAAACGCACGTTACATCCTATCCTTCTTCTTAAGATGACAACATATACTTGAGTGAGTAATTCCTTAACCATAAAAGGTTTCGTTGAATTGCAAAAACTTTCTCTCGAGATCATGTCCATCCACCCATGTGTTATTTTGTGTGCAAATACCTTACGATCCAATGGCGTATTTGAACCATAGTTAACAATTGCTTTCAAACTATCTGCCATCAGATCATTGGCTACGCAATGTGTCTACGTCGATATATTTCACCTTCTAGTAGATTATTACCGATTTCGTCGAACCTACTTTAGTACTCTTCACATAATCTCGTGTAGAAGAAGGTTTGCAAAATACGTTGCTTTATTTCTACCATTTAAAAGTTTTTAAAAACAGACCAAGAATCAAAAAAGTATAATATTTTGAGGCGAACCCTCAATTCACTATCCTTTAGATTCCTAGCAACTTAAAGAATCTCTCGTGCTCTTTATGGAATGAAATACATTCTTGAGATTCTTCTGAATTTTCATATCCTGCACTATATATGGTAAGAGTTTATCAAATTTGTGATTCAGAAATCTATGGAATAAATGCTATGATGTTTTATGAAAGCGAGAGAGAGAGAGAAAGAGAGACTTTCAATCTACTTTAACCTACATTTGCTTGTCTATTTTGATGAAATTTGACAAATTGGTATAGTTTGGTGAGAATGCTACGGGAAATGATTGTAACGGATGATGTTCACGAACACTCAACGAAAATCAGTGCAATATAGTTTTTCTTTGCCTTAAGTAGAAAGCTCACATCTTACTGATCCTTGCTACCACTTTTAAGTAGTCGTTCACGTGGCAAAGATCGTTGTATTGAGCTCGATTTATGAAGACAGCAAGTACTGATAATGATCATCGATGCCGTTCCTGATGTGATTGCGTAGAGCCTGACAGGTTTTTGCTGACCGTAAGCCATATCTCTTTTGCTCCATTTTTTGAATTGAACGCGTACTCTGCGTCCTCTGTCCAATGTAATACAAAGATGAGATATGAAAATTCTGGATCGCCTGCGACCAATTTTTAAAACTGTTTCACCAGAATTGTTGTTCATCGTCACCATTCAGAGTCTTCATATGGCAATAAGATGTAATTTTCTCTATTTTATGATAAAAACTAATTCACGATTTGACACAACGATTCATTCTTTGGACGCTTCATATATAAAAAAGAGTTTTCAAGAAATATAAACCTTTGTATAGAAAGAAAATAAAATTTTTTATATAGATAAAGATTTGCATGAGGCGAGTTATTGTAGGGTATTTAACGATCCTAGCTATAACATTTCAACTATTTCTTTTTCACTGGCTTTGGATATAAAACGCCAAACTCAACAAATTAGAAAGAAGGAAATTTTTCTATAAATGTATCCGCAATTGTTATGTAATAGGGATGATCATGGCGATCATTTTTCTACAATAATATAGCAATTCTTTTATTTCGCTTAAGTTGAATACACTACACCTCATATAGCTCATTAAAATGCCAGCAAGTCATTAAACGTCATCTTGAACGCTTTTTCCATTTGTATACTTAAGTGAATAATGATCAGTTGATTATCGAAATCATTAGTTCTTGGCATATGATGTGGGTAGCGATAAATATTGTATATGTATACAATATATATGAATGCACATCCATTAAAACATTAAATGAGTGTTCTTGAGATTTTTGTAATTGGAATAAAAATTGTTAAATAATAAAAAAAAAAAAAAAAAAAAAAAACGATTTTTTTTTTGTAATTTTTTCACTTCCGGATTAAATAAATTGTTTTCCCTACTTAGTCATATTATCATATAAATATGAATTTAAAAGAATTTTATATTTTCTTTGGCATTTTTATAGGGCTGAGGGCTCTAATATATTACTTGATCCATATTTAATGTGTAAAAAGACACGCCGGCTACGTGGTAAAATGGCTGAAATTTGCCGTCACGATTCTGCTCTTCTAAAGGAGATCATCAACGGCATTAATCTAGGCTTCCGAGAATGTGAATTTCAATTTCGGAATCGTCGCTGGAATTGCACTGCTTTACGTAAAAGCATGAGAAAAATCCTAATGAGAGGTAAGCAATTCTTATACACATGCATAAGTATAATAAGCAAAATTTCTCTTAAAAACAATAACACACAGTTACGTATATTTTTGTTTTTTATTATTTTTTTTATTTTTTACTTATTGCGCGCTGTGTGATGTGCAATAAGAAAAACGTGAAAATATTTTCTGGAACTCATATAAAGTAGCATTTAAATATCCTTTCATTGCTTGGTCATGTTGACATAGGCCTCTTAACCCATTATCTGGTAATGTAATTTGCATATAAAATTGTGCTTAATACAGACAGCCGGTCGATGTAAGAGAGTGTTTGTTCTGACTAAAAAAAGAAAACAAAAAAGTAAAAAAAAAAAAACAACAACAACAAAAAGCAGAAAGAAAGAACCAGAACATTAACTGTTTGTTCTTATTGCGTCGTTTTGTTGTTGTTGTTGCTGCTGCTGTTGTTATTGTTGTACATTAACATGTAACAAATTAAGTTCATTATTATGCAGTGTTGACAACATTGCTAGTCAGCCCTCATACACACATAAGCACACGAACGCAATGCAAGAAA
Source organism: Glossina fuscipes (assembly GCF_014805625.2). NCBI lineage: Eukaryota > Metazoa > Arthropoda > Insecta > Diptera > Glossinidae > Glossina > Glossina fuscipes. The sequence continues at coordinate 24,987,658 of NW_023998416.1, forward strand.
GATCTACACATGCACATATTTATTTGTACAAACATTTATATTTAGATGTTATTTTTTTCTTTTATTTATTTATATTTTTTTATTTTTTTATTTTCTTTACTTTTTTTTTGTCTTCTGCTTTTTCGTTGCTGTTGTTGGCAGCTTAGATCAGTGAAGAGACATCAGCTTGCACTTGTTGTTTATATGCATTGCAGGTTGTGTTTGTTGTATGCATTTATATGCAGATATCTGCGCTTGTCTGACTGTTCATTGCAGTGTGTGATGTAGATCGTTTAGTTTGATCTCAGTTGGCCGTTCGGCGGCGGTCTATGAGGCGGCGCTTTGTGTATTGTACAGGAAAACATTGTCATTTCATTGTAAAGCAAGTGTTGACAAGCTTAACTCGTGCATAAAAGATTTAAAATATATATATATATATATATATATATATATATATATATATATATACAGGTATATACCATACCATACCATACCGTACCATACACTTACACAATCTGAGCAAATGTTTACTAAAATATCTCTGGAGTGTAAAGTAAGGCAAGCAGATGAAAATTAACACCGCATAAATTAATTGTATGTGTAATAATTTGTAGGGTGTGAACCTAGGCAAAGGAAAGGTATTTGTTTTATGATTACACATGAATCGCATAACATATGTAAATAACAAAGAAACTATAATAAATCGGAAATATGAGTCAATCATCAATGAACTCCCAGCTAAAATGAAATAACTATTGCAAAAATATTTCTCGATAGAATTGCTTTGCAATACTATGCTAAGTAATTGAATCCCTCGTTAAAAGTCTTCACGACATATAAGTTCAAAACTTACTTTTCCTATTAACAATTAAATCAATTAAATACATGCCAGTGATGGCATTAAAAATTTAGAAACACACTTCTCAAAGCACTGCTCAGAAGCAATAATAGAAGACTAAAACACATTTGACAATATAATAAAGATGATCAAAGCAATATTGCTATAGATAGATAATAGTACAGATAAAATGGTAAAACGGTGTACATAATAGACAGCTTAGATAGGTTGAGTAATATAGACTGACTATATGGATAAGACAGCCAACGTAAATAACACAGACAATATGGCGTAAGAGAGAGACGATATAGAGTAAGTACTTAATGTAAATGAGAGATAGAAGTAACATATATAATATGTCTGCAGAACGATGAGTTTTTAAATCTAAACTAAGCCAGACTCGATTGAAGGCATACGGTAGTCAAGTTATAGTAAATTTACGAAATATAATTTCATATATACTCGGATGGCATTTTTGATAGATGCGAATGGCCATATTGAGCCGATTCTTTTTATGCCAACATGGTTAATAGCAAGCAATCTATGCCAAATCGTTTCTATTTATATTAGCCCTTAAAGTTCAGGTTTGGATGGAAAGTAAGTACATCAGCGATAAGGGCGCAGGGTTCCTGAACGTAGGGTGAAGTACAAAGACATCTATTCTCAAGTAAGCTAGAATGTGTGAATGACTGATACGGCTTCAACGCCCATATTGTCAGTCCTATAGTCACACGATGGCAAAACTCTATCGCTGCACCTAAAGTAAACAAATATATATATATATATATATATGATACTGATCGAGACATGATATATAATAGAAAATATCTGCTTGATAGTGGACAATATATGTTGGATGTTAAATGCTTTATACTAGTTGCGAGAAGTCTAGCAACTAGATTCTAAATGCTAGGTAATAAAAACTAGGTACGGGTTAGACACCGTATACTAGATATCAGCTATTGGGTACTGAATATTAAGGACTAATTATTGCATAACTATATATTGTATATCAGATGTTAGAGGCTAATCAGTAGATATTATATGCTAAATGCAAGTGACTTGATGCTAGATATTGAGTATTAGCTTGTAGGTACAAGAGACCCAACCATAGATTGTAGTAGATTTTTTAATTTTTTTTTAACGGTCGTAGTGACAGCGCATTGCCAGCTAGTGGCCCCACGAGATTTGAACAAAACCGTGTTGGGACCTGCATTCCTCATCCTTGCATGATATTAGGAGTTCGAACGTCACCTTCACGAGGCTTTACTCCGGAGCTTTCCCGTATCCATCGGGCTGATTGCTTACGGGGTGTAAGAGAGATTTGAAAAGCGCATTTCTCAAAGATACCTAAGGCGGGCAAATAAAAACATCTCCATTGATGCTCTGTCATAGCAATCTAATCTGCAAAGTTAATTCCAGCAGGTTCCATGCCCAGCCAAAGCTTGGTTTAAGAGAAAATTTTTGTCTCCACGTTTTCTCCACGCGCATTGTACAACGCTTGGAATTACGATACGTTGGTTTCAACTTCCTCTCGAATATTTGTCCCGTCGTTGTTGTCACATTGCTAACATATTCTAACAAATAGTGGATGTATAACGACTCCACCAGAAGGCACTCCCAAATACTTCATACTATATACAAGGTATTAGGTATTGAATACTGGATACTAGATATTATAATAAGATGTAAGATACTATACACGAAACCCTACTCACCATGTACTATTTACTGAATCACGAGTAGTAACAGATTAGTACATGCAGCAGATAATGAGCAGCAATATCCAAAATGTATTAGTTAGTATATACTGCGAAGCATTTAATCAAAGCAATAGCATAGGAGCTGCATTATTTATCATATATACGCCGTAGACAGAGCAGTGTAGATGAAAATAGCCTCGAATTCCAGAATTTACGCCTTCGAATTTGACAACACATGTGCAAAAACGCATTCCGTATTTCTCATACTTTGTTATGCGCAAACTTTAGCTAATTATTGCAACAATTTGCGGAATACAAACTGTCATTAACAAAACAAAACCACATCATCCATCACTATGTATAATAAAAATGTTGAAACCTGATGAATAGCGCTTAAAATGAGCATCCAAGCTGTCAATTTAAATAAATTATGACCAAGTTTACAAAGCAAATGAAAGGCAGCCCAGTGAAAAATGTATGGCCAGCCAAACAAGCTGCTCCGCTTATACAGGTGACGATTGTAAATAAAAAAAAAAATAAAAAAAAAATAAAAAAAAAAAAATGAAAAAAAAGGAAGCCGCTAAAAGAAAAACAATACACCTATACACTCATAAAAGACAACGCGAACACATGTATTCATGTATACCCCACAAATAAATATAATCGCCAAATGACTACCGCCGACTATCGTCATAATGATCATCATCTTCCCGAACAAAATGCAACTCATGTATTCCATACACTCTAGACCTCTACACTACACGACACACTACACTACACACTACACTCTACGAATTGTGATGAAGGTGGTTTATTTGATGATGCGATGCGATGTGATGTGTCAACTGGCGGCTTTAGATTTTTGTAAAACAGCAGACGTTGTACTTGCTTCGATTTTAGTACAACTTATAATTGCTGCTGCATGACAAAAGCAGACCCAAATCATTGGTCATAAATAACAATGCTTAAGCATGGATTAAACCGTGTTAAGTTTTTAAGGCAATGCATGCATTGCAATGCAATATATTATTAGCCGATTATTTTGTGGTCGCTCTCGCAGAAACTTCTTTTTATTCTTCTTCTTCTTCTTATTATTTTACTTTTCTTCCCTTTCTTCGTATTATTATTATTATTATTATTATTATTATTATTCCTTAGTATGTGACAGTTGAGAACGTTTTCCCACTTGACTTTATAGTGTTGTCGTCTTGTCAATCTGTCGACGTTTTTCGGGTATTTGGAGGCTCATTACGTTTTCACCGTTTCATCGTCGACCGTAACCATCCGCGAATACCAAGTGTCATCGGTAACAATTTAAATGTCCAACTTAGTTAACTAATGCGAAATTTATTACGAATTTCAATTGCCGTTCATCGTTTACTGCTCTTACCAGCTTAAGCAAAATGCATGCCTACAACTTTTTTTTTGCTTTTTTTTTTTTTATTTTTTTCGTATCATTTCATCGTTCTTTCTTCGTTTGAATGTATATATTGTTGTGCGAAGAGCGGCCCACTCTTTATACAAATTCTTTCTTTTTTTTTTTTTTTTGATATCCATTTGTAAAGTAGTTAGCTGTAGTTGCAGTTGTTCAACATCGTTTGATTACTTGCGTTGTTTAGTTAAATTGGTTTTAAAACTTTCTGGTTAAGTTGTCCCAATGATTCGTTTTCTTGTGAATCAGTGTCATTGGAAATTAGAGTGATTAATTTAAGACTTAAGTTCAGACTAAACAGGAAAACAAAGATGTAAGGAAGCAATCGTACATGAATACTGAAAGCAAAGGCAAAGGTGCAAACCGATAATAATGCGAGAATTCTTTAGTTCTAATTAAGATTTCGTGCAACGTTGCCTTCTTACATTTTATTAAAGTCATGAGAAATTTAACTTTCAATAATTTTTAATAAAAAAAAAAAAAGAAGAATAAGAGATTGCTTAGAGACAACTTGAAGGTAGAATATAGTATCTTCAAGATCTTTCTTTTTAATGAGCCTATCACATTTTTATTAGTATATGCTTGTTGACCTAGTATTTAAGGCCGTATGTCACATTCCCAGAAAGGTTTGAAAGGGACCCAAGTTCGTGTTACAGCAATCGGTTTTGGACGTTTATGCACGTTGTGGGTTTACTTTGTAGCTCGCAATTTGTTAAACCTCTTCGCCAACTTTTATTTTCGTCTTACATGCTCGACGCTTGTGGGTATCTCCAATTTTTTTTTGGATATTCATTCCTAACGCCACTTATGGCAATGAACTGAAAATGTTTCTGAATCGATCAAAGCTTGTATGTGCGTGTAATGCCTATCCATACATTTTTGTGTTCAACTTATAGATCGTTATTTTTGAAATATTTCGATGCGGTTTGGTGCACTGGCATGTTTTTTGACCGAAGGACAAAAGTCATCGAAAATAGTTCGAATTGCTCGCGTTTTTAATTGTATGGAAAAGGCTTTCAAATTTTCAAAATTTTTCTCCCAAACTCACTGTGTGATAGTATTTCGATATTCTAAATTAGTATAAAATACTTGCTTTGGTTAGGAAAATTTTTTGAATCCTTCCCTCAATATAACTGCTCCTACGAGAATTGAATCTTCAAATGGTAAAAACTCCAATTTTCAATATTTCATGATGAAAATTGGTTCATAATAGTAAATTAAAATAGTAACCAATCTTACCCAATTTGGATACCACTGCATGTAAGAATTCTCATGAAATGTAAGCGCTTCTATGCCTAAAAGACATATGTAATGTAATAAATAATTTTTTGTGACAAAAATTTATTCACGATAATTATTTAACATAAAAATTAACTAAATCAAATTTGAGCCACTCCTTTTCTTAGGCGCCTTTCTATATAAAATTTGTCATTAATAGTAAGTAACCCGTTCAGGGAAACATTTAGTTTTTAATATTTTATGACAAAAATTGGTTCATAGTAGCAATTTAACATAAAAATTGACGGTAAGGAATTTGGATCACGTTGATCTATTTTTTAGACGCCAACATACAAGTTATCATAAGAAGGAAACTCAAACATGAAGAAAAAGTCAAATTTTTAGTTTCTTATGACGAGAAATAAAATATAATCAAATTTTTGGGAAGTAAATTATATGGACTAAGTGTGAATCATGTCCCGTGACGTTTTAGGAATCCTCTGGCGTGCGGGCATACTTTAGCCTTACCATGAAAATTATGTGTAAAAATAAAACGACTGAATAACTGTTCTAGGCGACAGTGGTGTAGTATGTCTAAGAGTCGCCCTTGCCCGACTATAATGTTATCTAAATGGTTACATATTCGTATAATCGATACGTTCAAAAATTGACATTCGACTTTTTTGGCTTCCATAACTGCTTCCCAAAGGGTCCGCGAGCAGCGAAAAACTTCACATTTTCGAATCTTCAGTTTTAATTAAAGCTTTATATGATCTCGTTTGCGCTACCTGTCGGTCTTTTTTTTTTGCCAAACTTCACAGCGAAGCAATCTGAAACGGGCAACGCTTTCGAAAAACGCTGCAATAAAGGCCTGGAAGAAAACATTGTGCGAGCTTCGAGGTGGAAAAGTGAAATTCCTTGATTAATTTATTAGAGACGAAAAGTAGTGAATGGTAGCGACAGTATCTTCAAGGTAAAAGCAACGGATGTCAAGATGTGGCTTGCAAAAACCTCCTTTCTCAGTAAGAAAGAACTTCTGCCAAACTGTGCCAACTGTTAACTGCAAGTTACTTTCAGCTGCAAGTTAAACGGTTTTCGACGAAATTGTTTTTTGTAACATTTATTATTATTTCATAATGTAAAAATTTACTTTCATTAAAAAAATCATAATTTCGACCTTTTTCATGTAAAGTAATTTCCTAAACGCATCGCATCCCGATCGATGGAATATTATTTCCGTTTTTTAAAGTTGAAAAAATGTTCCCACAATTGTCTTGAATTTCAGTTTTCGAAAGCAAAAGCAATGTTTTATGGGATCTTGAATAAACATATCATTATGTGTCAACAATAATTACGTTTTTAGTGCTGACAGTAAGACAAATATTCACTCCACATTGAAATGAATTTTTAAGCGACGCTAATTATTCACTGAGCTATTAACACTAAAAAAAAAAATAAAGAGGGAAAAATAGAAGCAATAAATAGTTAAAGATAAAATTGCAATAAAACTCAAGTAAACAATAGACACAATCGTCGAAACAATCCGTATTCAAGTCAATGTGTCATACAAAGTAAATAAAAAAAAAAGAAAAAAAAAAGAAAAGAACGCAATCACAAAGTAAATGATAGCTTGGCAAACCTGCAATAATGATGATGATTTAAACATTTGTATGTATCTAAAGGATTGATATGGAAATGAGTACGTGACATGTGTCAAGCAATGACATGTAACAAGTGTCTACAGTCAAAACAACATCATCGCAATGTCAGCAAAGTAACAACGTAAAGAAGCGTGTACATATAGGTGTATACATATGATTTAATTATAAATTTCATAATAATTTGTTTTATTTATATATTTTTTGCAGATACTCGAGAAACCGGTTTTGTAAACGCTATTACTTCGGCCGGTGTTACTTATGCGGTGACCAAAGCATGTACCTTAGGGAACTTAATTGAATGTTCTTGCGATCGCAGCCATTCGCGACGAAATGGCGGTCAACCACAAATGGTAAATGCTGTTACGGCGGTTGCAGCCTTAGAACGACAGCAAGCAGCCTATGAAAAGATTAATACAACAAATGTTGCAAAACGTGGCAGAGGTAAAAATCGCCGGGGGAGACTTCTAAAGAACATTAAATTCCCAGAAGGCGAATGGGAATGGGGTGGTTGCAGTGATAATGTCAATTTTGGATTTCGTCATTCTCGCGTATTTTTAGATTCTCGATATAGGCGTCGAAGTGATTTGCGTACAATGGTAAAATTACACAATAATCGAGCAGGACGTTTGGTAAGTAGAATAAATTTTAACAGTATGATATCAAAAGGGATTCTGAAATAGAAAGGTCAACAAAAAAAATAATTACTTTCGTAAAAAATGCAAAGAGATAAGAGAAGAATAGATGGAAAAAAGGCAAAGAAAAAGCCAAACGAAATGAGCCAAGTGAAGAAGAAAAGGGAAGAGAAACTGCCATGCAAATGAAAAAGGGCAGGGAAAGTCGCAGGGAAAGTCGCAGGAAAGAAGAAAGGGAAAAAAGGTGGAATGCAAAGAAATCGCTTGGGAAAGGAAAAGAGAAAAGGGAGAGGAAAATGAAAAGCCATAAGAAATGGTAAAAAAAGGACGATCGGAAACGAACGAAGGTAACGTAAAGAAAAAGGCGAAGAAGAAAGTCATGGAAGAGATGAAGGGAAATGCAAAAGAAAATGCAAAGAGAAAGCCAATAGAAGTGGAAGGAGAAGGTAACGGTAGAGGTAGAGGCATAAGCGAAGGAAAAATTGAAGAGGAAAACAAAGGCAAGGGCAAAGAAAACGACGAAGTGAAAGAATAAGGCAGAGGAAAAGGCAAAGGGCAAGAAAAGGCCAAAGGATAATGCAATGAAAAGACTTGGGGATACGAAAGAAGAAGAAAAGGAAGGGAAGGAAAAAGAATTTTAAAAAAGAATGTGGATGTGATAAGGCAAAGGAAATAAAAAATGGTAAAGGGAAAGTGAAAGGAAGAAGCAAAGAGAAAAAATGGGAAAGACAAAGGAAAAGCATAGGTAGCGGAAAATTAAAATGCATGGGAGAGAGCGAATGAGCAAAGGACACTGCAAAGGCGAACGGGAAAGGCAAAGGCAAAGCAAAATTTAAATGCAAAAAATTGGAAAGGCAGAGAAAGAGCAAAAGAGGAGCAAGAGAAAGGACAAAGGAAAGGGTAAGGGAGTGCAAAGCACTAGAAAGAAAAGCGGACGAAGCAAAAGGCAAGAAAAGAAAACAGCAAGGAAGGAAGGACAAGAGAGAAAAAACAAATGAGACTACAGGAAAAAATAAGAGAGCATAGCGTAGGATAGGAAAGCATAAGATATGATACAATAGAAAAGTACAGCAGTATAGAATAGGATAAGAGAAGATAGGTTATGAAAGGATAAGATGAAAGGGAAAAGGGAAGAGAAGAAAAGAAAAGGAAAAAGTAAGCACAATAGATAGCAGTAGGAAACACCATGGAGGGGAAAGAAGAGAGTTGGGAATAAAAGTTGAGAGAAAGCAACGGTCGAGAGGAAGAAAATAAAAAAAAAAAAACATAAGAAGAACGAGAAGAGTAATACAGAAAGGAAAAGTGCTTTCAGGGAAACGAAAAGCTAACATTAATTTATTAAATAATTCTCTTATATGATGCAATCCTGTAAATCACTTTACGATTACTACTATGTTCGCTCCCTATATTTAGCGGCTAAAAAAAGTACTGAAACTTTCTACAAATTTTTTTTTGTTACTTCTTCCTTACAGACTATACGTGACTCGATGCGATTGGAATGCAAATGCCACGGATTATCTGGATCATGCACTGTGAAAACATGTTGGTTGAAAATGCCACCTTTTCGAGAAGTGGCTGCCCGTCTACGCGATAAATTCGATCGTGCCTCGAAAGTTATATTACGTAACGACGGTAATAGTTATATGCCCGAAATTGAAACGTTGAAACAACCCACAAAGTATGATTTAGTCTATTCGGATGATTCGCCTGATTTTTGTGAGCCGAATATGCGTACCGGTTCTGTGGGAACACAGGAACGAGAGTGCAATGCTACGTCATTAAAATCAGATAGTTGCGAGCAATTATGCTGCAATCGGGGCTACAAGCATCGCATTGTCTCCGAATGGGTTAATTGTAAATGTGTATTTAAATGGTGCTGTGAGGTAACATGTGAGAAATGCCTTGAAAAACGTGAAATCAATACTTGTTTATAGTATGTAAACAATACTTTTGTAAAATTTTAAAAATTTCTTGTAAAAAAAAGAAGCTTTCCATTACGCGTGATAATTTTCGAAAAAAAAAAAAGAAAAAATTATTTATTAACCAGAAATTTTATTTTATTATTATTTTTAGTATTTTATGTATATTTCTAGTTTTTCTAGATTTAACTTTGATAGTATTATTTAAAATGTATTAACGTGATATTATAGCATATGTAATAAATTTTTCTCTTTTTTTTTTATTTTATAATTTAGAAAGAATATTTATAGCGAATAAATGTGTACTGTACAGTAATAAAAAGTATGAAAAAATTTGAACATTTTTCAGCAAATCAATACTTTTGCTAAAGGCCCGTACGAGCGAATTTCAATCGTAAGAGAAATATAACTGCAAACCTGGCTGGTAATTAATAACTTTTTTTTTTTTTTTGTAAAATATTGCATTTGTCTACAACAATAATGCATAGCGAAATGCGTTTGCAATGGAAGTTTAAAAATCCTTAAAAAAAAGTATATATGTCTATTATTAAATATCAACAAAATTGCACCAGATAATCAACAATTTTATAATACTTTCTCTGAAGACAAATTTTATATTCATTTCTCTCTATATCATGCAATATAATTCAGTCATATTAATCGCATGGGATTTTTATTAAATGAAACGAAAGATACGACGTTACACGACTATGATCCGAAAGAGACAAAAAGCTTTCAACGCTTCGGCCAGAAGTGGTGCATTACCCACGTAACCCTTTGATCATATGGATTAAGAGCGTTTCCCGAAACACTTCTCTTCGTTTTGCGGCTGATAGCGCTATTCTCTTAAACCGCATCAAAGTCTTGAAATGGCCATACGGGATTTGGCGTAGTCTACAGAGCAAGGACTCAATTTCTATGGAGATAAATGAACAGTTGTACTGCTTTTTCGCTTGTCCCGCTCTAAGTCGATTAATATCTGTTTGAGCCGCTTTCAGCACGTCGGAGTGCATGGCTAGACAATAAGCGAACTTGCCAAAAATGAGGAAACGTGACTTGTGACAAAATGTGAAGCCTTTCTTGCTTCCTTTTTTTTTTTTTGGTTAAAGCATGAAAAGGTCTCGTACATAAGCGCAGTAATGATTGTGTTTCAACGACTTTTGCACCATTTTACGCTCGCAGACCGTTTCATTCCATTCCTTTGTGACTCTGAGGATATAAAGATCGACGTTTTCGCTGCCTGCGTTACAAGCGAAGGGGCCGTGGAAAACGGAAAGACTGTTCATCAAAATATTTTATTCACTCTTTGTACTTTTCGTATTCGTGACGCTAAGAATAATGAGCGCCTGCGCCGATGATTACATATTAAAAACAGCAAAGCAGAGAAAAGATAAAATGAAATAATTTACGTAAATTGCTTCCCAAGTGTAAAATATTACATAATTAAGTACGAACTTGATGCGACATGGCCTCACGAAGAGACAATATAACATAACCTCAAAAGAGGCAAACGAAAAGTGATTACAAATAATATGTCGGCCCTAGAAGACACTAATGCATGTAGAACTGTGCGTGGAATGCTTTCGATATATGTGTCGACTGTAAACTCTGTTAATGCTGCAATAATGAAATTTTTCTGTTCATTCATCGCTGCAGAACGGAGGGGAATAAACCTACTTAACTATTTAACAAATCATTAACAAGTTTTTTAACTTTGTCATCAAATTCATTTATTAGGTATTTTCTTAGGGTAAACACCTGTTTAAAATCGATTTTAATTAATTAATTAGTTGAAAATTGTTTCTCAGACTTTATATAAAATGCTTGCTTACTCCCTACTTCGTAGGCATATGTTAACAAAGCGCTGTTAATTAATTCATTCATTGTTTTAAGCTCCAATACAACTGGTTTTCTGATACGCAATAAAATATTATCATATATAATTTCTATCGTAAACATTAACTTGAAATTAATATCATTTTATTAATGATCTCGTAAACTCTACTAGTGAAAATGACATGAGAAGATAAACAAGTGCGTGTGGTCTTCGAAATGTGAATATTACTTTAAATTTAAACATTGTTTATGAAATTTTATCATCTTTTAAAATATATTTAATAAGAAATTTAGTAATGATTGTTAAAACGATTGTGGGCAGATGGCATTTACTTATTTTACCTGGGAATTTAAACTATGGGCACTTAACCTAATTGTGAGTTCAGTTGGTCCAACCATATTGACTACTGCTCCACGTTACAAATATATTTGAAATTTCACATGTGTAATTGCGGTTCAATTCTACATATTAGGGAAAAATTCGAACACAACCGCCAAAGAACTCAAAATGGTTGTTTTGCTTACGCTCTAGATGAGGCAAAATAATTATTGCGCCACTTACTTATTAACTACGCACCATCAAATGCATATAACACAGCCGATTTTTGCCACAGTCCGATGTCATATATATGTGACAAATGTTTTTGGACAGTTTACTAAAGAATATTTAAACGTGTTGCGTATTGACCGGTCTATTGCTCTCAATTGCCGATACGATGTGCCGATTGACAAGTTTACAGCTGTCGATGTCATATAATCACGAAAAAAATCTTAGATTGCAATTGACGTTTTCTCTAGGGAACTCTGGTAGGGAACGAGTTAATTGCTAGTACCAACTTATTTAGACCCGAATTTTGCAGATATGCAAACAATATTTTCGGACAAAGTATGTAAAGGCCAAAGTCATAAACTCCCTTTCGTTTTTCATTTTAAGAGTGGCAAGCTAGCTTAAGAATTAACATGCAAGGCAATAGAATAACTTATTCGAAGTAACGGTATTTGCATTTCAAATATAAAGTTTTCTTGTTGATTGGCAACGCTAATCAGTGTACCATTAATTGAAAGTAGGAGTTGAAGAGAGCTGATTTCGAAAGGACCTTACTTGTTACCGTTTTTTGTGGCGTTCGCTTGTGGCTGCTATTAATTTAAGAAAGGTCCGTCAGAAAGACACAAGAATAATCCGTCGCCCTCAATATAAAAACGAAACTGTAGTAAAACGCGAACTAAGAAATTTAAGACTGTATAGGAATGTGTAAATCCGTCTTTGGGTCAAAGAGATCCTCGTAGAATATGCCAATAAAATGAAATTGATATACGATACTAATGCGTGAGTTGGCTGCAGGGTTATATAGCACAAGTTAAAAAGAAAATTCGATTCGATTCAAATGAACTCATAAAAAAGGAACGAATTTTTTAAATTTTACTAGTATTAGCATATATTCGCAATAACGTAGCCACCGCATGAGCAAACTCTAGTAAGCAAAAGATCGCGGATTCAAATCTCAAATCTCTCAAATGCGGTAGAGATTTCAATAGTAAAAGACAATAAATACATATAATCATTATTTTGAAATATAGGAGAAATATTTTCAAAAGGTCAGGATATATAATCGATTGGCTCGTGCAACTAGCCTACAGTTAATAGAAGCCTAAATAAGGTGAAGGCTATTGGAAATTTGGTCACTACGAATCTACAATGGTAATTTTCACTTATTCTTAGATCTTTCTCTCATTTATCGTACAAGTCGTACAACTATCAAATATTTCCTAAATATATGCTTAATTTACCGACGTGAATATCGCGGCCTTTAAAAGTGTAATCGTGGTGTTTGAAGGAGAAATGCATGAAGATTTTTCGGCGATTACGGAAAACTCTTAGCTAGAATACGACTGCAAGATCGACTGCGATCTTTCAGTTGAATTAACTTTAAATCTATCACTCAAAATATTTTAAGACGACGAGCACATGTCAAGCTCGAAAATGTTATTTTAAAAAGTTTTATATTTAGATCATCTTAAAAGAGATAAAGCAACTATAAAGCAAGCTAAGAGTGCAACATTTTACAACATAACCAAACGATTGATCGATCGTGAGATGAGATTACTTTTATATAGGTATTTTAAATATATTTTTACTTAATTTAAGCAAATGTTTTTAAAATTTGACATACAATTTGTTTATTCGATTCTTAAGATTTCTTGAAATTCAGTAACTTCTTTATATATAAACCGATTATAATGACATTATAATACCCTTTAATTCCCGTCCAGTTAGAAATCATCTCATTACTTTATCGTCTTGATTTCATTTTGTCACAAAATTTCCTTTCTTTTTTCTTTAACCTTTTTCTTCACAATTTCATATACAAACATATATTTGGTTAATATCCCCACTTCAAAAAAATGTACATTGCCCGGTCTTGCGTTTTGATTTTGTTGTTGAGAATTGTTGTGAAACTGGAGAATGTTGAAATTCTTCTCTCCCAACAAATTTGTTATCTTTGGTGGCTTAATGAGATTTGCTTGTAGCTGAGACCATTGAAAGATCGGTATCAGTTACAGTTTTCAATTAATTGCATCACAACTTATTAGTCATCAATCTAAACACAAATCATTTCAATATGGTGCCTGCTGCTTCACTACTATCCTGGTGATAACTTGCCAGTTGTTTTTGTATTTTAGTGTTTTTATTATATTTTTTTTTTTTATTTTTTTTTTTTATTTTTTTCTTTTTTATTTTATTGCTTGGAGGGATAAGCTGATGAAGAAGCCACTGACCCAAACCTTAATCAACCTTGATTTTGAAAATTGATAACATTTTTAAGTTAATTTGGCATAGCGCCGCAACAATGCCACACTGTGTGTATTGTGTACGGTGCGACTCGCTTATTGAATGAATGTGAATGTGAACGCAAACGTAAACGTTTAAAGGAAGCATTAAGAAAGTGCATAAAATATTCATTTAATTGGTGATAAATGTATAATTTTATTAGCAATTTCATTAAATTATGTTTTTGCTGTTTTTTTTTTTTCTTTGCTTTGTTTTACTTTTGTTTTGTTTTTTTTGTTTTTTTTTTTGTCATTTTTGCGCTAAAAATGGCGCCTCTCGAAAAATAATAAAAAATAAAAAAATTTATTTTTTTAAATTTAAAAAAAAAAAAAAAAAAAAAACAAACAAAAAAAAAAAAAAAAAAAAACGAAAACACAAAAAAAGATAAAAATGTTAAAGATGAGTTTTTACAATTTAAGTAAATGTGCGTGAGTATATGTGCGTCTTAAAATTTTATGCCCAAAAATTTACGATCATCAACAATGCCGTGCCAAGGTGCACATATAAGGTAGTGGTCGATTTAATGGCTTAATTTGAACTCTGCAACACCCGCTTGTGACTTGTCTTCCACTCTTTTACATTTATTTTGATATCTATACATATGCATATACATATGCATGTGCATACATATATGCACATATAAATACATCTATGGTTTGTACATTAAAAAACTCGCAAAACCTCTTAGTTCAAAATGTGTGTTAATGGTTTGTCTTAAACTCGCCGGTGTTGGTATATTTTTGAAGATCTTCCTTATAGCAAATATTCAACTTTTTGTCTGAGATCTTCGTCTTTTTTTTTTTTTTTTTTTTGCCAAGCATTATATTGAATTCCGTCGTTTCAATGTTTTCGATGACTTGATGGTGCATGTGTGTGTTTTTTGCTTAGTACCTTCAGAATCAGTTTGACCAAATTGCATATTATAGCCATGCATACCCATACTTTCCTTTATTTAGCTTTTAGCTGGGCATACCCCCCTTTGTCCGCCACTTTCCTCTTCAACTTAAGAGCTAAAAGTTATGCCCTTTTTTTAACGTTTGTTCTTTGTTTCGGATTGTAAGAGAAGAAAACACGAAACATTCCTGGGTAATTTGTATGGAAAGGCGTGAAGAACACCAACGAAGGCAACACCTTAATTAATGTTATTAAAATGGAATGAAAGAATGCGGCATCAGAGAATAAACGAACGTAGATTGAACTAAAAACGGCATGCATGTGTTGATTCCGCATATTACATATATAGTCAAACAGAATACAAGTTGGAAAACAAATTTTCAAAGATCCCCGAATAAACGAAACTTTGGAAAAAAGAAATGATTATTAGAGGATGTACTTAAAAAATTGAAAAGAAATTAACAAAAAAAAAAAAAATACCGAATAACTTATGATTTACAAATAATGTACTTTAAGACAATTCATCCTAGAAATTGGGAATGCGTTATTAGCCGCATGCAGTAGCAAGTGTCCGTAAACGAATTCTATGTAAAGAAGAAAAAAAACATTTTTTTAGTCATTATAGCGAACGAAGTTCTTACAAGCATATGTTAGACTAATTGTAACATCTAGATATATGCCTCAGATATATCATACAGCCGTGAAACTCTTTGGCTGTGACTTTTCCCAATCCAGTCCATTGGAGGAGGGCGCTCGTGAAAACCAAAATAAGTTGATTTCCATATATTGGTTTCTAAGCTAAAAGCGGCATATCATGTTCTTGTAACGAGGGTGTTGTCATAAATAGACCACGCCCCCTTAAGCTATACGATACTAAAACTTGCAATCCTTTCTTACTTTCAGGTATCAATTTAGAACTTGGAGGCCATTTCATCAAGGCCATTTAATGAAAATGGGCATGAACCGCCTACAAAAACTTGCAACTTTCCAAGAAACATGCTGAAGAATTGCAAAATCTGTTAGAACTGCTTCCTGTCATTCTTTTGAAGGATCACAATTAACGAAAGTCTTTGTAGACGTTCATTGATATTAAACAATCATCCCATGGCGAACTTAAGATATTTACGTTTTCTCATTTGCCACGCCTCCATTGTTGACAAAAATCTTGAATTTCCAATAATGCCAATTAAGCTAACAGAGCATTTGGAGTTACTTAAAAGAGTTTAAAGCTAGGGTTTACCAATTGAATAAAACAGTGATAAAGTCACTAGGCTACAAGGTCCTCTCCAGTTTTGGCAAATATACAGAAAGATCGCTTAGTTTTCTACCGATTTATGATTCGATCTTATTTACGATAATATATACTAAAAGTTTGTTTTCTTTGATATTTGCTTTAGTTGATCGGATCACACCCGTTCCCTTTCACAACCATAATGCGCACACGGTAATATATACTAAAAATTGTACTTATCTTCCATATCTTCTTCAGCTGTTATTGTCACATCCTTTCCCTTTCAGATCCCACTTAAGGAAATAAGAATTTTAAAGAAAGGTAAAAGATGTCCATAGGATAAGAAAAATGCCTTTTTTAAAAACTGTGATGAGCAAAAGAAAAGAAAGACTCCACCGTTAGCTCTTGCTCTACATATGTGTGTGTGTCTGTCTCTTTGTATACTTACTAGGGCTTAATATGAAAATTAGATAAGTACATGTCATGGAGATTACGCGTCCATATGTATTGAAATGAAATCTTTACTTCTTTGGACATGTACATCGAGAGTGGCAAAAACATGAAGACGCAATAAGAACAGAAATTTTCTCACGTTCAAGTTAAGCCCTTAGAGTAATTATTAGAATGAGTCACGAAAGCTCTTCACCTGCGCTTGTAGCGCACATGGATAAAATTTTGTAAATGAAAAAACATAACTCGACTCGATGCTTCTATGTACTTTACATGAAGTGCGCATTAATAGGATTGTTGGTTGATCTTTTTGCCGTGAGGTCAAAAAATCGTGGTCACATTAACCCCACTATCAACCATCTAAAGCATATACAACCCACTAACTTCCGGTATTTAATAAATTCTCTTAACCCAAAAATATATAAGAGAAAATTCAGATAAGCTAAAAACTATAAAACCGCCGTCCTACATGATATATAGATAGAGATGTTTTGGGCATTGATATTTGACGCAAGTCGGCAATAATTTTTGGCTTTACTATGACAGAACGCTGGATATTCGATTATAAAATTTGGCTAAATATTTGAAAATCTGTGTCGTATCTCAAAGGAAATACTTTAGGAATATAAAATCAAAAATGAGAATAAAACGATCGCTTAATTATGTTTCGGAAATGTCAACTCAACGAGCAAAAAGTGAAAAGAAGCCAAGAAAAAGGTGCATATATGTGAATTTAAACCCTCATGTGGCATGAAGAAAAAAAAAGTGACCAGAAGAACGTTTGCAAGCTACGCACTAATCTCTACTAAGCGATCCTATAACGATTCATAACGAATTCGAAACGAAAGCAAAATGTTAAAACTAAAACTTCCCGTAAATGCCGCGATCAAAGCGAGGAAAAACTCGGCAGTAAGTAATAGGGCGCACACTAATACCAAACCCGATAATGCTTTGTGCAATTGACGGGACTAGAAGAGCATAGAATTACTGAGGTGATTGCGAATAAAGACGCAACTAAGCAATGCAGTCAACGCCACAGGATTGCCTTTGCAAATCTACGGCCGGCGTAAATCTAAAACATGTCGCCCAATTGAATTTTACCAACCAAGCGACCACGTCGACTGAATAGGGCAGACTACTTGCAGTCGCGACAATATAACTTAACCACAGAAGGATTACCTCAAACTTAGAACTTATAACGTTAGATACAAGCGAAGCCCGAAGATATATATACGAAAATGAAGAAAAGAAGAAAAAGTTACAACTTTTTAGAAAATTAAAAAGAAAGAAAAAAGAAAAACCCAGATGCAATCTATTCATCATTTTGACACCTTTAAGGCAATAATTAAAGATTTTCAATGCACTAAATTCACTGGTGATGCAAAGAGATCAACGAATTATATGACGCGAACAAAACAAATATTAACACAATAATTTAGAGAACACAAAGCACACCGAAGAAATGTACTTGGAACTAATATCAGAAGAAAATGATAAAATTCACACAAGAGCAATAAAGAGAGAACGCGACGCTTGGCTCGGCTCGGCTCGGCTCATTCACTGTGGCTGAATTGCTTACACATATCTCTGAAGTGAGATCTTAGATGCATATCAGCGACAAAAGCAGTGACGCCTTCTTTTCACCTTGTGTTTCATTAACTTTGGCCCTTGGCATGGCCTATTACTAACACAAGTGCAAATTTTTTTTTTTTTTTTTTTTGGTAACTATATGTTGTGAATTGGTTGGAATCATTAAAAGATTACACACAACGATTGAAAACGATCGACCAAAGTCGAATGGACACAAAAAAGAAAAAAAAAAAATGAAAAAAACTAAGAAAGAAAAAAACCCAACAGGTAAATAAAAGAATTACATACACGAGGAGGATGCAATCTCTTCTTTTTTGTTTATTGTTGACTTCTTGCTTTATGTATCCAATCTGCTAACCAACAACAACGATCTCGAAAGATTATGATACAGCAAAAAGGCCAATTAATTTTGTATTTTCATTTATTCATCTTTAAACATACATACACATGTATACACACACACACACACACGTGCACACATCGAGACAACTCGGTTAATAGTCTCTCTCAGTAGTGAGTGAATCAGTGAATTGTAGCAGGAGGTTTATAAAAGTACAATATGTTCGCATAGGTGCGAGCGTGTATAGTATTTATGAAGTTGAGTTGAGCCGTGTTGTATCGTCGAGCACACACATAAAGCTAAGATTGTAAATTCTTGCCGACAAATTAAGATTAATGAATTATTTGATTTGTATGAGTTGTTTAACCATAAAAAAAAAAGCCAAGAATCAGTTATGATTTAATGTATGGTAAAAAGAGCAATGCAATGCTAAAGCAGATGTTCACTTTAATTTTGCACTTATAGGTATGGAACGTGTTAATAATATTTTTTTCTTTCTCTTTTTTTTTTTGTTTAATTTTTTATTAGCTTGGAAAGTTACATGTTACTTTAATCCGACTTGTTGGAAAGAAAGAGCGTTTGAAAATGATTTTCTAATATTTTAAAGAGTAAATTTTCACAAATTCGAACATTATACGATTACAGTTAGTTAAGATCTATTATAACCTTTGTCAATAGCTACTATAAAGCAACGTGGGGGCTTCTGAGGCTCAGCTATTTGCTTTTAAACAATTTTTTTTTCTCCCTATACCTGAATAGGTATATAGGTTCATTTTCTTCGAATTGACTTTACGATAAAGCGATAATTAGTACAGAAAATTCTTTCATAACCGGGCTTACCCCTTCACACCCTATACCACAAGTGGTATATTAAGTTAATGCGGACGCATGTAACACGTACAAGGTCTTAAGATAGACCCACCTTTTATTATAGCGATCGATTCAGAATCATGATCTGAATTATTCTAAGCTTGTCTGTCCGTCTGTTCGTATGAAGTTTGTTAATGTATTTTTGTTCAACTTATTCGTTGCAATATTTAAGGTATTTTGGTAAAATTTGGTGCATCGATGTGCTTTGACCCAAAGACGAACGCTATTGATAAGGCTTCCGGTCGATTCACTTTTTAGATCACTCCGCATATAACGACGTATTCTGAAAAGTCCTTCTGCGGAAAACTTTGTAATTTTTCAAATTTCTCGTCAAAAGTGGCTAAAAAATAGTATTTCGGGCTTCTAAATTGGTATGAATACTTTGGACTAGCTGAGGCAATTTTTGAAACCCCCGTTCATAGAGAGAAAACTGAAGTTCATACGACAAAAAGGTACAATTTTCAGTGATTCATGAAGAAAATTGTATCATAATACAAATTGAATATGAAAAAATGAACTGTGCCAAATTTGGACCAACTCGGCCAATTTTTTGGAATCTACCCCAATAAAGATTTTCACGAAAATTGATCCTTTGTAGAGCAGAAAAGTTTAAGTTTAGGTGGTGATGGAAATTTGGACCATCTACGCCTATTTTTGGATCCTGCCGTATGTAAGGATTAAACTTGTACTACACTAGGTTGCGTTTTAGGCCCGCTTCTTCAGAAATACGCATATGGAAACAAGATATAATTTTTGTGTTTTATAATAAAAATAAGCATAGTGTCAGACAATGTGGTGTAGGGTATCTAACGATCGGCCTTGTCCGACTTGTTTTTTTTTTTAAACAGTAAAATCTGTACATCATTTTACGGGTCAAAGTAAACGAAAACAAAACCCAATACACAATAATGAGATAATTTACCGCAAAGATTACCCGGACGGATAGAAGGACATGCTTAAATCAATTGAAAATTTTATACTGATTATTGATGCATCCTTCTGAATAATGAAATGAATATGCTATGTAAGATAAGATTACACATGAAGAAGTTATGGCTGCGCGTCACTTTTTTTTGCTAGCTTACTGCTTTGTAGAAATAGATTCCATTGAGTTTTAATTTATTTCAAAAATCCTTTATCTACAGCAAAAATTTGGATTTCGGACGCTTATCAAGTTCAGCGTATCGTTGACAAATTGTCTTCAATCGAATACTACCTAATTTTTTTTTTTAACAAAAGTCACAATTATCTTTTTATTAGATCTGTCAGCTGCCATATAATCGATCAAAAGATATTTAAATTTTATAATTAAATCAACCGAAAAAAATATACAAATTTTTGTGAAAATATAATTGTATTTCTAATACTGATTGATACCCAATGGGGGGCATATTACAAACAGACAAGGTATTGTGTATATATAATCTGTGTCTATAACCTTAGATCAGTAGACAACAAATAAACTAATAAACGTCAACACCTTTTATTACATATGCATATATGTATATATGAGAGAGAGAGAGAGAGAGAGAGAGAGAGAGAGAGAGAGAGAGAGAGAAAAGCACAATAACAAATATTTATTTAGAAAATAAAAACAGATCAAACAAACAATCATTTCAGGAGGAGGATAATCAAAGCGAAACTGTTGCTAATCAAACTTTTTAAGGCAATTCAAAAGAATTTTGCCACACACGCTAAACGCTCAAGACAAAATTGGGCGTATTTCGGCTTTATTTGGAAATTTCTTGTAGAAAAGACCGCACACATACATCTATTTTATGGCAAACAGAAAAGGGGTTAAGATCTTTGAAAAGATCATCAAGTGTGAAAAAAAAGTGTTTTTTGTGGATTTTTTTTTTTTTTTTTTTTTTTTTTTGTTTGAAGCGAAGAACAATTAATCAAACATGATTCCTTTTGCCATGGCATCAAAGTAAATCAGAGAAACATATACAATTGCATAAATATATATGTAAATATATATATATATATATACGCATGTCTGAATATTCTATTGTGTAAAACAATTATAAATAAATTATGTATAAGAAAACATTAAGAGAAAACACAAAATATCTTTGTTGATTCTCTCTCTCTCTCTCTCTCTCTCTCTCTCTCTCTCTTTGCAATGCCGACAAAGTGAAAAGAAGATACGAAATGACACCCAAAAATTTCGTACAAAGTCGAAAAGATGGATTTTATTTAAACTGACTGTTTTAAGCATTTCTTGAACTCCTTTTGCTTATTCTTTCAAATAATTAAGCATAATAATCTTGATCTTCAACGCTGAGAAAGGGTAATCATCAGTTTTAACATCATTATCCGCAACTAAGGTAAAAATAAGTTTTGAAAATTAAGTTATTAATATTTTTGGGGTTAACTTCAGCTCAGCGGGTGTTAATATTTAATATATTAAGCGCGCAAGACATCGAAAGGAGAGGAAATATCCTGCAAGTGTATATAAATTAAAACAAGAAAATTTTTAACTGCATTTTAACAGTTTGCCAAAGCAAAAGGCCTCGAGAGAACAAATGTCTTCAGTAGGCCGTTCTTATGACTTTACGTCAAGGTATCATCAAGTGCGAACTCTGGCGATTTTTTTATACACATATATATTTATTTATTTATTTTTTATTTTTTTTTTTCGTTTTTTTTGTTTTTTTTTTTTTTTGTTTTGGTTTGACTTTATAAAGCACACATATACGCGTGTGTTTGAGAACGAGTTATCAACTTTGCCACCTTGGAGGTCTTAATTTTTTATGTTCATCACTTGATGAAGAAAATTTACCAGTGAAACCAAACACAAAAAAAACGTATATTTAATGCATTTAAGAAAAAAAAAGGAAGCTTCAGATAACATCGTTGATCGCTTTTGGGTAATAAACATTTTTAATGTGATTTTTATGGAGTATATGTAGCGGCATTTTTATATCCTTTGTAATTTTAACACATATCGCTGCAAATTACGAAAAAGTAGTAGAAATGGTAGTAAAAAAACATAATAATAACGTTACGTTAAAAGAGTGCGACTACTAGACTATGTTAAAATAAGAAGCAACCTATTTTACCGGGGCATAAATTATTAAGTCCTCAACACTGCGGCCTTAAGAAATTTAATACAGTTTAAAGATATTGCTTCAATTTGCCGGTCATCTGCTTAGAATTTAAAATAAAAAGCAAATATTTCAACAATTTGCCCAAGAGCGGGATAGTCGAACTAATGAGATAGGCTTAGTTTTCCCAAAGTTACCTTAAATCATAATGATGGCTAGCATTTGAAGCGAATAGACTTTATTCAAACGTGAGCTGAGGAATCGTGGAAATAACTGAAGCATAACTCTGAAACTATATTTTACATATCTATCTCTGTCAAGTTCATGACAATACTTAGGCTGTTTATGTTGTCAGAATACATTTTCAGTAACCAAAACCATGTTTCTTGCATTAGACGCAACTGAGCATAAGCTAAAGATATATAATATTGCGCCAAAAGTCAACTAAATTTGCAACTAATCAATGATAAAAACGTTTCAGTATTGAATGCCAAAGTTTCGCCTTTGGAGATGGCGCTATCCTCGTTAAAAAGCTATACTCCATCGAATTTCTCATCCGCGAACAAAAGCGTGTTGTAATTGTAATTGGTAATGGATAATAGACATACCATAGAAGCAATATGGTTAAGAAAGTCAGTATATCCCAACGAATAGAGAAGCTTTTCCTAGCATAATCCACAGAGGGGTTCATTGGTATTTCTAGTACGAAATCGATACACTTCTGTAAGTACTGAAGAATAAGTGAGTTACAAAGAAGAGAACAGTAGAACCGAGATTGAATTCCACGGAGAAAGGCTCACACTAGAGTTGATGGATTCAATTTAGTTGTTTCTTTTTTTGTAAGCCTTTATTGCGAAGCAAAGAAGTCGAGCCATTTTTAGATGGCTTACATAGCAGTGTATAATCAAAATGAGAATTCAATAGGTCAACAGTTACGGTTTGCTTCCATTGCCGCTAGTCAGGATTATAAATGACTAGCACGAATAGGAAAGTAAGTGTACTTAAAAGAAAGCAGAAGCTCTGCCGCGTATATCGGCGGCAACAAGTGTAGACCGCCTACATTCTTAACGATCTCACGTTAAATCGAGAGATTGTTATTGAATTGCAATCGAACTATATAGTTCGGTCAATTTTTCCATTACTCTGAAGAGAAGAGCACCAGATCGCCATAAAAATAAATATGATGCGCGGTTTTTCCCCCAACTATCATAAACAATTGCAAACATTAGCGATGTAATACCTTTTGGATAAACTATCATGAATTTGCAGTCACAATGCATATCAAAAAACATTTCATAGTACCAAAGGACTGGAGAATCTTTTGAGACGTTTGATATTAGGTTTCTGTTAAAAATAACAGAATTCTTCGGTAAAAGTAGTAGTAATAGTCCTACGGCATTATTGTTACTTAATAAATGAATAAATGAAAAGTGAAAAGAAGCAAGAAAGTCTGCTAATAAGAAATGACAATGAAGGGCAATAAGACCCTCTCCTGATAATGCCCAGATATTGGTACGCTACGTTTTCATTATTAGCGGACTATATAGCGGATATATATATATATATGTATTTAACTATATGTTACATCTAAATTCCATCGCAGCCACACATATACACACATACATACTTAGTTTAAGCAGTCAATATAAATATCTTTACTGTCTACACCTATTCTTACATAAATTTATAAATTATTACCATTGGTTTTTCATTACAATTCTTGATGACCTTAAATTAAATGCACGCAGATCTACATATACACACAATCCTGGTCCTGCACATGAGTTATGTAAACGTTTAATAAAATGATTTCATTTGCATTCATATTATAATGACCAGCCTTTATGGTCAAGAAAACAGCGTGTAGTCATCACGAAAGAAATATATACGGATAAGAAAAAGTTAAGTTGAAAAAAAAAAAAATATATATATATATATAAAAAATGAAGAGGAGAAACCACAGAAAAGAACAAAATGTAGAAATCGAATTGTTTGTTTGTATGTGGCATGTGAAAATACAGAAAACAAAAAAAAAACAAGCAATGTAAGAACACAGATATACCACAAAACGCCACCAGCATATACGAGTACGTTATGCATGTAAATGTGTAATCCTACATACGTACATGTGCAACGTAGGCACGTGAGAGATTATAGTTTTTATATTGAAAAATACCAACCAGCGCATATATAGGCGCACGCGCTCTTGTACTTTTTACAATAATTTTGCATTTATGATGACTTACTACGCTTGAATTGTGAAGACAAGAAAATAAATAAATAACAAAAAAAAAAAAAAATACTTGTAAGAATTAAATGACTAAGTACATATGTGGTAAATAAATATATATACATACATATACATGTTTATCCGTACAGTAGACGCCCATATAACACGTACTGATAAGAGGTGCCTTCGTATAGCATGGTAAAAAAAAATTGGGACCGCTAAAGGAGGTTTGTATAAAACGGAAGAGTTCAGTATAACAAGTAAGTTAATCGCTCACACGTTCTTATAGCACGGATTCATACAAGACAGAGAAAGAACCTGGCTATCGTGTTAGAGGACTATGTATTATATACAAAAATGTTCGAAAATTGTAGAAAAATCAAACAAATACATTTGAACTCGTTTTATAAACACAAAGTACTGTCTAAGTAATGTGTAAATATGTTTCTCCGTTCCTCTGGTTAAAATTGTTATATATATCTTGAAATTGGAAATAACTCGCATAGACTATTTGTAAAGTATATTAATATTGTTTTGCTCGACACTGTACTTTTCTTTTGCTTTTCCTACAGGGGCAAGAGTGTTATGAAGAAATTTGATTTTGAAAGTTTCTTAAGCTTTTTCTATTCTTTTAGAAACTTTACCAACCTGTCAACTTATAGTCCATAGCTTGTTTTCAAGTAATGTCGAGCTTAAAGCTTTCGAAGAACCCATTATGATTTATTTCATTTTGTTTTGAAATTCAAACTCCACCCATTTTACATTGTTTTCACGGTCATGCGCAATTAATGCAACCCCTTTATTTACACTGCTAAGCGGAGTAGATAGGCAGTTGACTAATTAATAATTCGTTTCAAAATATTAAAATACAGAAAAAACCATTCGAAAAAGATAATAATTAAAACGTAATTTAACTTTCAACGCTTAACCGATCCAAATATTAGGTACTTGCTGGCGAAATGATGTCCTTTCAATTATCAAATATGTTTTTGTGAAGAGGAAATTTTATAACAGTAACAATGTAATATGTAATGAAAAAAATGATAAAAAAAATAATGATAATAAATAAAAATATTGATTAATTTAAATGACACATTAAAAGTGTTATTTAATAAATCGTAAGTAATAATACAAAATTAGCATTAATTCATATAAAAAATAAAAAAATTAATAAACAATAATTATAAAAAAAAAAGATTAGAATTATAATGATAATAATAAATAAGAACAAGCACATCCCACCTTTAAATATCTTAAGACAATCCTAAAATTATTTATAAGACGATTTTTTAAAATGAAGCGCTATATGGGAAAAGATGGACTGGATGGTCCTATCCAAGCCGGTTTTAATAGCACTCGTCCTCAGATCAAAGCACGTCAGTACGCCCCATTACATCAAAATATCTCAAAGCTATATTCAGCCTGTACGCTGAACAAAAGTAAATAAGACGGACATACGGACAAACAATATTAGTATTAAAAGAAGTGAATCTATCCTCCTTGAATTCATTCTGAATGCTGCATACATCCGTACAAGCTTAATACTCCCTTACGCCGCATATAGTATAGGGTATAAAAAAAGACAAGAATATTTCGTCATTAATCTGCACCCTGCTTGTATATCCTACCATTAAAGAACGATTAGATTTTCCTAACATTGAAAGACTACCGTGTGATAGAAATGGATTAATAGATGGATGCAAGCTATTAAGCTTGCTAATACATTCAATTCAAACAAAAGGATGGAATGCTGTTACAAACAACATGACTTTTAGTGACTTCATATTCTACTTATGACACCAGAATTTAAACGTTTCAATAGTATATAGATTAGCTATAGATGTATACGTATGTGTACAACAATTAATTTTTGTATTCATTTGTACGCGAATCTTTCACAACCCAACGTTCTTACACATTAAAAAAAAATGAAAAAAATATATAGTTTCGATGCTTTATAATACTGGATGGATTTTTATGCAACCACTGTAGGATTATTTGTGGAATGTAGAATGCTTCGATGCTTTATAACACTGGATGGATTTTTATGCAAGCACTGTAGGATTATTTGTGGAATGTACTTAAAGCCTGTGACTAATAAGAAATAAGCTTCATTTTCTTCGGTTTTGAAGACAGAGATGTGACGGGCTTATGCTCTATTGTGGGCGTGTTCTTTCCATATCTTCTTCATGACAATCTGCGTGCAGTTAAATGCAATATTTTAGCCAAATTTGAAGCCAATATCTCAATCCTTGTGACGTGAAATACGTTCACCGCGGACACACGGACATGTCTATTCACAATTACATGTTAATTACTAATATAGGGATTCTTCTTCCCGGGCATTGCAAAAATTTGGACAAAACGAGCTTAGCCTAGTCCTTCGGTGATAGGTATAAATACCTAGCAAATATTGCCAACGCATAGAAGTACGTGTCGAAGATCCTACAAAGTTTTTTCCCGATCAACGTAAAGAGCATAATGAATCTGACAATGGTTGTGTTTGCCTGTTTTTCGGTGAATTGCTTCTGTTGATTTTCATTGCTTTCAAGTATAGCTTTATAAAAACATTCTCTAGTGAAGCACTTGGGATTTTCTTTCGTTTGAATCACTCTAACGAATTTTTTTAAGAGATTTTATTACAGTAATTTTTACAGTTGTGACATATTAAAAGTACAATTAAGTGAAATAATTATTGAAAATTTTCTATGATTACTTCAACAAACATGTGTGAAGAGAATTAGTTCGAATACATTGTTTGAACTTTCGAAAATAAGTATCAGATAGTAATTCGTAATTTCCTTTGCTTATAAAAGTAACGCTTTACCCGTTAAGTTGTTTTTTTTAATAAATCTCTATCTGCAAGTTTAGCTTACTATGCAGGCTTTTTAATTTATATATTATATATAACCTCAGATTTTGTTTTAAATATGACCCATTATATGGAAGATACCTCCTCTGTACGTCTACGATTAAGGTAATGACACCAAAAGCAAACAGAGATAGCGTGTGTATGTAGCTTAACTGGCATATGCTTAAATAATAAGCTCGAACGGACTTTACCGATTGAGCATTCTTTATAAAGCTCGGCCGCAGGCAACGTAGAATGCTGTCCATCAGACATCAAGGGTGCTTCTGCACCCAGACGCTGATCACATATGTGTTTGCTCACGTAGAATTTCTGTTTATCATTAGGTACACGATTTATAAAAAACTCGTTTATCATTTTCCACAGTCTGATTGCAGAAAATTTGTAGTAGATCAGGAAATTATCGCTGGCGAAATTCATATCTTCATCGATATTTAGGAGGAATACATAAGAAAACACCTGAGTTTTGGCTGCAATTTTCGGTGGAAAATTTTTTACATATATAAAATTTATATTAACCTAAGTAATATTCGAAATGAATGCAGACAAGCAAAGGGAGACCTAAAAGGCCAGGATAAAAATTGCAGAAATAAATTTCCACAACGAAATAGCGGGAAAGCGCTTTCTAAATAAAAGAAGTAAAAAGCTATAGTAGGCGGCGGCCCACTATAAAATACATCAAACTAGCCTAGAGTTATTTATATAACGACTTTTCAAAATAAGTCGTTATATGGGAAATGATTGAAAAATTGTTTCGATCGAACCAGAAGGGCAGACGGGCTTAGATCGATTTAGAAAGTGATTCTGAGTCAGAATAATAAAAGACAAGTCTATTTTAAGTCCTTGCGAGTGTTGCATATATTCGCACGAACCGCTATGCCATAAGTAAGGTAGTGTAGGGTTTAGAGTAAGCTATCAACATTATTCACTTAAACTTTTTAAAAGAGAAATATTTTTAAAATGTACATAATTCAGTATGTCGTTGTCCTAACTGTTAATATTCGCCCGCATAATAAAAAGTTTCATATAGTAAATCGCATAAACAAAATAAGTCGCACAAACAAAATAAATCGCACAAAGCTATTTGCACAAATAACAAGCGCATAAGAAAAGAGCATACGAAAAAATCAGATTTTATTTGTGACGTTTTGAGACTATAGCTTCTTTGCAATATGATAATAATGTTCCTGACGAAATAAACATATTGAACTTAACAACAATATTTCACCTACACTGACTGACTAAGGAGTTGTTAATCGCTTCGATTTTCATTAAAAATTTTAAACAATTTTTTAAAATGTTACTTAAATTTTTTCCCTAAATAATTTCAGTTTATTCTATTTTAATTAAATGCTTTTAATATATAGAAAAAGCCAGAACATTAATACTTGTTTATTTATATCTCAGCAAGGAGTAGTAATAGGAGTTTTCTTTCTCTCACTCATTTTTTCTTCTTCATTCCACGTTTGAAGCTTCTTCTAAATCTTTTTGAAAATAATTTCAGTGAAATTAATTTTCAAATTATTTCAAAAATGTCTAAAACAGCATAAGTATGCTGCTGTCTTAAAATCTTTATTGCCGCTCTTTGCCGTCCATAACATACTCAACCCTTAATAAAACCTCTTTTGCTTAGAAACGATGTGGTAAGAGAAAAATATTTCAAAAAATATCCAGTGCTCAACAATTTTCCGAGAGAAAATTATTTAGTAGTATTCGGAAATATTTTGATATTTAAGTAATGTTTGCAGCAGCAGCAGCAGCAGCAGCATCAGCAGCAGTAAGAAGCCAAGCAAGCAACAATTAAAAATAGTTGCCTGCGGTTTTTGTGGCAAATAAGAATAAGAAGAAATATGTTGTTAAAAAGTTTAAGTGCTTGAGATAATGTGTTTTATGTCGAGGAGGGAGGAGGGAGGAGGGGGGAGAGTGTGATTATCTAAAGTGAAGCCAGCCAGCCGGCCAGCCAGTCATTTTTATTTCTCCACGAAAAGGATATTTTATGCTTGTTTGTCTGTATTCATTAAATAGCTTCTGTCCTGCTCCTTAAATCAAAGTTGCGAACTC
Source organism: Glossina fuscipes (assembly GCF_014805625.2). Taxonomy (NCBI): domain Eukaryota; kingdom Metazoa; phylum Arthropoda; class Insecta; order Diptera; family Glossinidae; genus Glossina; species Glossina fuscipes. The sequence goes on from NW_023998416.1 coordinate 25,017,291, forward strand.
TCCGAACATACTCACGTTGTTAGAGTAGCAACAGTTGTTAAAGTAAAGTTATCGTCATTGTTATTGCTGTTGTTGTTATTATTGTTATTGTTATTTGTAAAGGAAAAGGCGGGACTGTTATATACATATATATTGTAAAGAACTGCACCGTACAACTTTTTCTTTACAAAAACACTTCAGTAAATGGTTCACTTCATCATTATTTGATTCTGTTGCATGTTATTCTAACTTTTATTGTTGTTGTTTCCTTCTTTTTTTTTCTTTTGCATTTGCCATAAACTGCATTTTGTTGATTCGTTCGCCCGATGTTCCTCGAAAAGTCATTTCAAGTTTTTTATTTTTTTTTTTTTTTTTTGTTCTTTTCTTACATCTTTTCCTTCTTCAACTTCAACTGATTCCATCATTTTGAAAAATTCATCAAAGTTATTTTGTTGTTTTTTTTTTTTGGTCTTACTCCAGAGTAGAGAAAATGCATCTTGTATTGCTTGTGTCTCTTGGTTACCAGTTGATTGTAAGAAAAGTGTACAAAAAAAAAAAAAAAAAAAAAATACAAAAACTGCACTTTAGGCTGCCATATGTGCTGCTGCTGCTGCCGCCTTTGCTCAATGGCGTTGATATGCATCATCACATACAAACGAACAACGCCATCATCCTTCAACATTTCATCTTTTTATTATGATTTGTGGTTTGATGACTCTTTATGTTGTTGCTGTTGCTTTTTTTGTTTTTCATTGCACTCATATAATAATAATAAACACATACGCACGCACACTTAAATATACTGCAAGAGACGAATGACGTTCTTTTCATTTGTTTTAAAATTTTAATTCATATAAATAAACTGATGGCTGATAAATTTTTTATTTTATCGTCCTTTTGTTTGCTACGTTCTTTTGTGCAAAAAAGAAAAAGAAGAAAACAATATGGCTTTAAGACGATAATATAATGAAGTGGTTGTGGCAAGATAAAAATGCTTGATTTTAAGAATCGGTCGGCAACAAAGTATTCCTTTTTCTGCCTGGCTTTCCGAGAATATTCGTTTGTCATTTGTCGAGTAACATTATGCCTTGATAAAATCTCTGATTTTAAGATTATATTGAAGAAAAATTGAAGATTACCAAATATCGATTATGGGCAAATTTTAGAGCCATTACGCTATGGCGACTTTTAATATGAATTGTACTGGAAAGGGGTTTTTTTTTTTTTTTTTGACGATGACACTAAATCGTTCAATAATTCCCGGGATTGTCAATAGAAGGCCCTAGAAAAGAAAAACTACACAATTTTTCAGCGATGTATGCTGATTTTAAACAAAATCGTACGGATCCCCAATATGATGAAAGCCGTTCACATTTTAAATATACCAAAAGGCAACCGTTTCGTTACTTAAAGCGGCAGAAAGCAGCTTTTCATATAGGAAAAGCGTCTACTCACGACGAAATAAATGCCTCTTATCGCAATAGAAATGCAATTCCAATTGCTACGTCAATAGCCCTATTTTCTCAAAAGGGTCCTTCAGAGAAAAACCTTTGGTTGTTACAAAAGTCTCTTCACAAATAGATCATTAAAAAAAAGTAAACTCATATAGCAGGTCACAGCGCACCATCAAATGCCCTACACCACAACACTACGATTACTCATGCAATGACTTTCAAAATAAAAAGTTATATGGGGAAAAGCGTCCAATCCAAACCGTATGCGGCAGCGATTGCTCTTGGGCGGAAATATGTCGGTATACCAAATGCAATCATATTAACTCAAAAACGTGACTTGTTGATTGAACAGAAAAACCAAAATACGCAGAGTGACATATGGGCAAAAAGTGATTCTCAATCGATCGGCATAACAAAAGCCACATGTTGCATAAAAATGCATAAGCTTAATATACTTCTGCACCACAAGTGCATAGTAGAGAAATGCTTAATTTTATAATTTTCTACTTTTTACTTACTCTATTTTGTCTTTAGTGCCTCTACAATGCAACAAAAATTTGTATTGTTTTAATAATATAGAGGATCCTCACAATCGTTATTACGCATTTAATATAATAAAAACAAGTAACAACTGATATCGGATCAGTTTCTCATGACTATTCCCTCGGAATGCCAGAATTGATATCAAAATCAATACAACTATGACAAGAATAAAGTAATGAACGATCACAAAAGCAAAATATAACCCTTAGTATTAGCTGGCGAATCGTTCTTTTAAGCGCCTAGAAGCACAAAAGTAGCACGCTCGCAATTTGAATTCCAAGAATTCGTAGTTGAAGTTGTTCAAAGCAAGCGTTCAACTCTTCTTTAAGAAGAAGAAAATGACTTTAGAAATTTGTTTTCCCGAAAATTTGAGAGAAATAAAAAGAACACTTTCTCGACTAACTCTTCGTTACGACTCTATGCAAGCTTTTCGCATCTAACAACAACAGATATATGTGTTATATCTGTTACACATATATGTGTTATATCCGTCTCTCCTCCCATCGCTTCCCTCATTAAAAATTCGATAATGAAAATAATCGTAAGATGGAGCCATTATCGCCTATGCATCTGCTCTTCATAAGTCCATCCATTAGTATGTTTGTCCATCTGCTTCTTTAACGTTTTCTTCCGTTTACGACTTTGTTCTTTTGTCCGTCCATCTTGTTGGATTTTATGATAAGGTAGTAAGTGTATCTAAAAAGCTCTCTAAACGGCTGAAACTTACTAGATTTGCATAAACCAGAAGAAAAATTTATTTCAATCAACCTACCGACAATACAGGCAAATAAATTTAGAATAATTTACACACGAGATAAATGTTCAAAAAACCATTTTAAAAGTTCTGATCTGATGATTCTCATGTTCCTCTGTTGAATGCCTACCTTACACCCTTCAAGTTTTCATATACATTGACTAATTATTCGTTAGATACAAAATCTGTCACTTGTCCTGCTTTGTGGACACACAAACATAGCCCCAAAGAAATTCTTCTGATTTTTTTTCCCTCGAAAGAAAGAATAGTAAGAGAAGTCCTTTGAAAATTGTTTCGACTCTAAGACGTGTAAGAAGAATTCTGTTTCTCTACCAAATACTTCATGCATATATAAAAGGATTCTCATTTATATTGCATTTGATGATTTTAATCTGATTTGATTATACACATATATATATATATATATATAACTTTCCTATAACACCTTATGTTTTCAATGCTTAGCAACCACTCTAGCAGATCGTAATTCTTTCTCTTATAAACCAACGTCGCTAGAGGAAAACATTGTAAATATATTTCCCACACAGATTATTTGAAAAAGTATTCGAAAACACTTTTCAAGTGACACGTTTCTGATAACTTTGTTAAAAATGTGGTTAAAAAGCACTGAAGGCATTTTACTTAAGCTCTCAGTTTCTCGAAAGCAAGCAAGCAAATTTGGAAACGTATATATATCAAATCGTAGTAAATTGTCTGCCACCCCCTGATTCCTGCTGCTTTGTCTTCCTTAGAAGAGAATTTTTTTTGGTTTCTTTAAAATGAAAATTTCTTTTCCTAAGAGTTTTTTCTAACAGTGAATTTTCTTTGAGATTGAAGGTTAGAAGACTTTTATCAAGAACGTATTTTTCTTCGGAATGAAGTCTTTTTGATACGATCTAAGTTTTTTTCTTGAAGTCAATTCGAGCTTTTGTGAGCCAATTTTCTTTACAAATGAATTCCCCCAAAAAGGAGATTTTTACAGAACAAAAATTTTTATTTCTTATATGAAGTGTTCACAGTATGCGAGTTTTTCTCCCTTTGTTTGACTTCGCAAATTTTTTTCGGAAAAACCATACTTTTCCCTAAAACAGGAAAGTTAACTGGTAAAGGAAAGCAACTTTAAGAAAAGTTAACTCTAAAGGAATAAATATTTTATTAAAACGTAGAGAATTTTCTAAAAATATTTTGGAAAACCCTTGTGTCAGAATTCTGCTAAATGGGATTTCTGACAGATGAAAACTTCAAGCCTAGAAAAACGAGAGCAAAGGTTGAAATTAATAAGAGTATTTTCGAAAAAATATTTTAGAAATACCTTGAGTCATATCTCCGCTAAAGAGCAGTCCATGCAAACGAAAACATCAGGGATTTCAAAACAAGAGCAAAGTTTGAAATCGATAAAATCGAGTAGAAAAAGTCGACAGATGATGTTAGTTTCTATTGATTTCACTTGTCTTCCAAATTACAGTCATATTTAGTTGGATATATTTTGATTCTTTCCTTTTTATACTTAAGGTAGAAATTAAATTTAAAGTCTACATAGCAAATTTAAATTATTGTAGATAATGGTTTCCAGACAATTGTTTAGAAAAAAAAGTTTAGCATCTGTACTCTCCTAATGGTCTTATGATCCTAAATGCAATGACGTCAACATCATTATAGGGTATTTTCTGATCTTTATTGACCATTTGACGATCGTATAGACTTTCTTTGAGATTTTCTTTAATTTTTTTTTTTTTTTTCTCTTTTTTTACGTTTTATTTGCAGCGTAGCAATTAAAAATGTGAAATGTTCCCACGAGTTGGCAATAAAACTACATACTCTATCATCATCATCATTATTATCATCAACATTTTCAGGCTGGTCGTCATCATCATCATCATCATCAGCAGCAGTTGACTGCCACCAAGCGTTAAGCACGGCCATGTTGATTTCACTGAACTTTTTAAAGCACACACAAATTCACAATAAACAACAAAGACAAGCACAGAGAAGTTTAACAACTGGCCTCTCCTCCTAATTTTTAACCTTTTTTATAAAGTGTGCATAAGTGCGTATGCATTCATAAGCACAAAAAAGGTATGTAGCCAACAACAGCAACAAGAACAACAACATCTTTCACATACCACTACAAATTACGCATGTTTTTCAATGGTGCGCATAAAAGCACTACTACATCACTGCAACTACTCCTTCTTACAACATGAACACAAAAAGCGGACAAAGACCTTTTTCCGTAAGTTAAAAAAAAAAAAAAAGTAAAGCTAAGGTTTAGAGCTTGCACATGCTCGCTCATATATACATGCAAACACCCCGATACACATACGCGTTTAACTGCACTGATTTCGTTTTTATGTCAGAACCTCTGCCTTATACATATTTATATGAAAGCCCACAGGTTGCTGATTGGATTTGCAGAAAAGTTATTTTCCCAGAATCTTTGGTAAAATGCAACAAAAACAACAACAACTACTGCTACTATACTACGGCGACCAACAACAATAGTCAATATGCTATAGCAAACGCAAAAAAGTCTAACTACACAGATGTGTTGATTTTTTTTCTTCCACACATATATATATATATATATGAGAGAGTAGAGCGCGTTGAGATTCTTTTATAGCAACTTAAAAGTAAAATAAGACCAAAACTATGGATCTTAAAGAATCCAAGTGACCAAAGATAAAAATATGCCATAAGGAATTTTGATTCGTCGTTTCACCATAATGAGGAAGTAAAACAAAGAGCAGTGAAAAATTGATTACATATAAACAATTTTTATTTTCATTTTATTTCTTACTTTAAAGAAGAAAAAAATTTTTCCTTTTTTTTTTTTTTTTTTTGTTTCTTTCTATGTAGATATATGTAATAGATTGTTGGTCTACTACTGAAAGTATTTAAAAAGATAATCATAACTATATGTTTGTGTACACATAAGTTGGATACGAATCCACTCGCAGTGGATTGTATTTTGCCCGTAGATTTTCTTATGGCATTCATTGGCAATTAGAAAAAGAGTTATATCTTCTGTTCATATCTTTTATTACCACACGTTTCCTGTCAGGCCATTTAGATAATGGATGAAAACCGTTTTAAATTTATGAGTGATAAGACTGACTCCCCAGTATACACAATATTGCGTAACAACAAATGTGATGAATATGTGCCTTAAATTATTGCTTATCGATGTAAAAAAAAAAAAAAAATAATGTAAAATAAATTATATAGCATGAGATTAGATTTACTATCATATAATGACTGACTATACTTATTATTTCCATATAAACAAAAAGCATTAGAAAGGCAACAACATCAGTTGTAAAATAAAGTAATTTAGCAAAAATTATACACAGTTGCGTCTCCTCCAAAGGGGTAATCAAAGCCCAAATGCGGGCAAAGTATTAAGTTTTAAGTTTTATAGATTTATGTAGAATATGTTAGAAAAATTTTTCTTCCCTATAAACTTGATAAGGCAATGACTTTCATCTTCCAGTGAAGCTTAGGGATCCACCCGCTGCAAAAGAAAAAAAAGAAAAAACGGGAACGCTTTGCAAACTACATCAAAAGGTGCATAGTTTTTCCTAACAGCAAATCTTATAACATGGTGATGTTTTTTATGATATATATAACGATATAAATGATTCTCTTATTGATGAATTTCATCCGATCTAGATTCCGAGTCACTGCAGTTTTATATTAAATTAAAAGTCTGCTATCCACGCGCGGGAAACCCTTTCTGACGGTATAACCCTAACGGTGAAATAACCTCGGAGAGATGCTCTTTGTCTAATTCGAAAAAATGTCATGCAAGATTGGCAATACAAATATCATGAGATAACGCTGGTACTAAGTGATCGTCTCTTCATTCTTTCATGACATTCCAACTCCTGCCGAATGACATTTTCGCGACAAATTAAATTACTTAACAAACTCACGAATAGTCACGCATGCGATAATGTCTGCTTGAAAATGATGCGTGGAATACCATTTCGTATTTGTTAAGAGTACGACGTACCGGAATTAGCTGAGCATCTAATTTTTGATATAATCAGAGAGCCTAGCCTTTCAATATTTTCAGCATTTACAACAGACTTTGTGAAATCTTTCATGCTAGCAAGAAATGCTCATCTCAAACAGCTGACTTATTTTATCAAAACGGCTATATTTTCCTTGCAAACTAACTCCGACCTTTTTAAACTTGCGCTAAGCACACATTGCTCCTTTCCTCCGTTGCCTATTCCTCCGTTCCAGCAAACAAAAAAAAAAGAATTTTGGTAGGAACGTTTCTAGGAAAAGAGTTTATGATCACAATATTTCGAGCCAAAAGTTGTTCCAGATAAATAAATGTGACCTAAATGTGTGCTAAGAGCGATCAAGTAAAAGAAATCTCATTATTGGCTCATTATTAAATCTTTTCACGTTTTTTTATAGAAATTTCAAAAAAAAATTAACATGACATTATTTTAGTGAACAGAAGAAGGTATTATCCTTTAAATAGCAAATCGTGGACCGGTTTGAAATATGATAGATATGGAGCTTTTTGTAATATTTATTAAAATAAATTTATGGAAAATATACATTTTTTTTTAAAGAATAATCCTTTGGAGACGTCTTCTATATGTGTAACGCGGAGAAGAAGTGAAGAAAGATGCACCCAATTTCTGGGAATCCTATATCTGATCGGTAATTGTTATGTCCTTACCGAACAACCACCACACCGAAGATACAATACGAAGATACAATATTTTTAATGTATTGTTTATCGCAACGAAGATTGAACCTGAGTATACTAACTAACTAACTAAAATGAAAATGATATGAGATCAACGGAGTTCAAAAATGCAGACTAAAATAAAGATCGACACAATAAAACGCAACAAACCATTGTTTGCGTCTATGACCTTTGACCCATATTGCCTTCACTTTTCATACATAAATCATTACTTAGTATAGCTGTAATGCACGATTCTTCATCAACCTAACCATTACGCGAGATTCGAAATTTTTGCAAGCGCCAGAGTTTTGACAATTTTTAATCAATTAACCAATTAATTTGATTGAAGTGAATTTCACCTACAACTGTATAATGATTTTTCGAATTTACTTCGAAATGTTAGGAAAGAAAAAGATAATAATCACAAGTGTTACATGTGCTACAAGCGACGATATATTTGGTAATTGGAAGCGCACTCAAAAACTAAATTTTTCCAAAATTAGAGCTTAGGGGGCGAAGCCACTGACACACTTCAAAAAAAGTTTTTTTGGCAATTAAAAAGAAAGATAATAGAATAATTGTATTTGGTGACGTCATTAGGCGTATATTTAAACATAAAAAAAATATATATATTTCTGTAAAATGTCAAAAAATGACAAAACCGGATCTGCGGCATAAAGCGTAATTTGTTCGAACTTGAGTTGAGGTCATGACCCACGTACCCCACCCTACCCTGCATATATTCGTGCAATAATAAGTTGTTGTATAGGAGGCGGTCGATAAAGTGGTCCAATTCGAACCATTTTCAAAGGGGACCTTCCTTAGGACAAAACAAGTCAGCGTGTTAAATTTCTTCAAAATATCTAAAAAATTGGAACTTGTAGATGCAGCACAACAACAAGGACAAACGGACAGATGAACAGACAAGCGCAAATCAATTCAGAAAATGGGAGTGAATCGATTGATGTAATAAAAAGTGAGTATATCTCAAATGCTTCTGGGAGTTACGCGCATCCGCGCAAACCTGATATATCCTTGTACCCCAAGTGATGAAAAGCAAAAAAAGAAATCATTAGATTTACAAGCCTATGGCCAGTGAAATATGTACAATTTTTTATACATAAAAAAAAAATGAAAAATTTTAGATTAACTGTCTCACTAGAGAATTCTTCTTAATGATATTATGATACAAAAAGTTCGAATGAAAAAAATGAGAAGCATTCGCGTTATAATGCGTGCCCTTGCAAAAATCGTCTTTCGAGGAAAATGCATTTACAGGGTCAAGTGTCCACATATCGTAACGCAATTATGTTTAAAAAATTAATTGCTTCACCATTTAAAATTTTTCCACGCCTACAATTTTGTTTATTGTTTGTCATTTTAAATTTTTTAGGGAATTATTTAAAACCAAGAGAAAGAAGAAATAGACTTCTTGAGATTCCTTGCTCTTAAGCTGGCGAGATTGATAAGGTGAGAGCAGATGGTTTTTCTTTTTCAAGGGATCTCTTAAGTTGTAAGTCCGATTTCCATATGAATGCCAAGTCGATCTTCTTAATCACGCTGATCGAAAATAAAATATGTATTGTATATAGTGTCTAGAGTCGTCTATACTACGACGCTGCACACCTACGCTATAAAAGTGTTTACGAAATTTAATATAGTGTTCGGTTAAAGCGGTAAACTTCAACTTTAGGATTTCAAAATGTTTCTCTTTGTAGCCTCGGCCATTGCGGCTAATACTGCGCCGATATTAATCGGAGCCACGTAGAAAGTCTGCGCGACTTTGATCAGCTTTCATCTAAAAATGACGGCCACTTATCAGTTCTGTCTTTTTTTAATTTTTTCTTGATTTTAATTTATTATTACAACGCTATTTATTTCTTTTCTTCTTCTTCAACCACTTGACTCACATGAATTAAAAATCTTTTCTTTTTCTTATAACGTTAACGCGTCTGCTTTTCTCTTAAGCTGTTTATGTAACAGTTTAAGTATATACATATGCAATTATCTATCTACAGAACGACCTGAATATCTCTCTAGCTTACAGTATATATACATATATATATATATATATATATATATATATACATTATACGCTGAAGAACAGTTTGTTGACAGAAAACCGTCAAAACACTTATACGAATACAAACACAGGTATAATGTAATGTATACGCAGTTAAATGAATGTGAAATTAATGTTGCATTACCTCTCTTCATTGCATTATAAAATATAAAATACACATAAATTATGAGGATTAAGACAAAAAGACAAAAAATATATATATATGTATATATATATATTAACAAATGCGCGGCATATGTATGAAACGTATTATTTAAAACAAAAAAAAAAAGAACAAAATGAAAAGACTGTTGCACTATCTGCTTTGAATCGAATTTTCGATACCCTTTACCTAAAGAATTATCATAAAGTTTTTAGTTTTCCTACGAATGATAATAAACTGCATACTGCATGCCAGAACTTAGGCAACCGATAAATATAGGAGAAATATCTGGCAAAAGAAATGTTTATTTATAATGGAGCTAGCTGGGACCATTTTCACGGAAGTATCTTTGAACTTCTTCTTGTTCGCATCTTTGTCTTTTTTTTCTACATTTGCAGACTTCTAGGTAAGGTAATCGACATTTTCACATATATCTTAGATTGTATTTAAGGGCACCTTAGCCACAGTATATGGAGTCAACCCACTTTAAATGCCAATCCCATCCATACACACACAAACATAGATATATATATGCAGATGTACAAAAAAACAAGAGCAACGATCTTGGGAGAAATATTACCCATCGGCCTACTATTGAAGAACCAACACGACTGCTATCCGGTAGACAGAATGTTGACAGAATGGCAGCAGCGACAAGAAAACGACTCGAAAGGGAAGTGGACATAGAACCCTCGTACAGAACAATGGGTGGGGAGAAAACATGGCAGCAGTTAATTTCTTCCTTATTCGTCTTTTTCACTCGGGCTGTTGCGCCATTTCAAGAACAAAAAAAAAAGGCGTAGACATGTTTGAGGAGCAGTTTTTTCAGATCTCTGGAATTGATGTCAGGTAACTTGCTAGTGATCATGTTAATGGACGAAATGCGTCTCGAGGCCAAAGTGAAAGCGTTACCGGGACCCAAGTGTACAGCCACTAGGTGGCTATACACTGCCACTACATCTATTAGAAAAAAGAAAAAAAAAAACACACATACAGAATTCAAGCGACTTAACAGGGTTAGTGTACGGCAATCATGTAATAGGGTGTCATTAATAAGAGGGTAGAGCGAAAAGAGAACAAATTGAAAATGCATACATTACCAACCAGATCAATTACGTTGATAGTATTGTACAACTCATTATTAGCATTGTAATCAGATGTACACTCACTGAGACACGGGGAAAAAAGTAAATAATTTATGTTTAAATGGAATTGAAGGAAGAAGAAGAAAAATTAAAAAAATGAGAAAGAGTTGGGGGAAGAAGGAAAAGGAAAAATATTTTGTGTTTTTTTTTTCGGGTATTATATTATCTTATGTGACATCTGTATTATGGTTTATTAGCTTCAGGTTGTCAGCATTTGTATGTTAGCGAGTGTGCTCACAAATTATCACATTTAAGAAGGGTAGTTGTTGTTTAAGGATTAACTCATATCTTTTTTTCTGGGAAACACATATAATTAGATGAATAACACACAACGATTCGAAAGAAAGGGTTGTTGTACACGTGAATAGATGAGAAAGTGTAATAGATGAGATGGGTTTTTAATTGATTTCTCTGGAAAATTAACAAAATAAAAATGAATGAGAGATTAAAAAATAATACATAAAAAGCAAACAAAAAAAATTTCAAAATCTCCGTACATTACCCTCAACTAAAGTAAATAAATAAAAATCGCAAATAATAGACCTGTTATGTCGAACTAAACAAAGTTACGTTTAGAGGGAAAAATTTATATGTTTTATATGCTTTAAGAGAAGAGCCTGCTTTAGAGACCTCTACGCCGTACATATGTAATATTGCCCAGGTTGCTGCGTTTCGTGAATGACATTTTCAAGTCAAAAATAGAAAAAAAAACTAACAAAGAATACTGAGATCTTTTTCTAATATTCATAGTGCTTAGTTATCTTCTTTTTCTTAACCAATTAACTGCGTCGATCTCTTTATCGATATACTCGTACACTTGTCAAACACAGATTATGATGAACACACGTTCATAATGATAAAATTTTATAAGGAATTCGACAAGCACGAATGGACCGATCGTGACGTATACAGTTGTTACCACACAATTAACTGGTTAAAAACAACAGAAAATAATTTGCCACATCTAAGCAGAAAAGGGAGACAAAGTGTTTTGGCTGAACCGCGCAAAAAAAGTCCGCGTTTTTTGGTTGTTGGTGGTCCGATCTTTTCACCAATTTGTTGCGCTTGGTTACTGTCGCTCCGAGATCTTAAGTTTTCCATGCCTTTTTTATGGTTTAATGTTTATTATCTTTTATAGCAAAAGAGAAATTAAGAGCAAATTATTTATACAATACGTTATGTGATTGAAACTCAATAGGTAATAAGAGTAATAAGTAATAATAAATAAGGTGTGTATGGCCGTAGGTGACCGATTGGTCAATCTTCACTAGCCATGAGAGCAAGAAAAAGGAATGCGTTTTCCTATTACAGTTTTTTCTTTTTTGCCTTTGTATCAATTTAGGTTTTCTCAAGGAATAGACGCAATAGCATAACCCAAACTCGATCATTACAAAAAATTCCCGATGACTTGCGATGTGTCTTTATGGCTTTGCTTAGAGCACGTCCTCGATAACAAAATATATTTTTGGGCCATTATTCGTCGTTTGCTAGAAGACTTTGGAGAGATTAACGGGGCAAGTCTCATACTGCCTTAGTTCGTCGAGACTTTTTCAGCAGAAATTCGACTCGCTTCCAACTTTTGTTTATTTTCGAAACTTGAAAAGCCATTCCGGTCGATTGAAGAATAATCAGCCCATTACCTACTAAGATTATTGAAATAAATTTTAAATACAGAGCTCAGCTAAAGTGTTACTAACTACAAAAAAAAAGTGTTGCCTCTTTAGATTATAATAGAAGTGAATTTTCATAATTTCCTTTATGATAATATATGTAAGGGCCAAGAGTACAAGAGAAGGCGTATTCAATCGAACCGCCTGCACCCTTATGTTTAAAGAAACTTAGTTTGAAATATTGTGTCTTTAAGATCTTTTCAAAGAGAAAAATTACTTTAGGACACATTACGCTTGAAGCCGATCTGCAATCGTTTATATATAGCTAATTTTCTCTTATTATTACATGATCGAACTTTTTAAACAATTGCGGATACTTTTTACACCAATCGTATTACTACTTACTATTACGGGAAAATCAGCTATATATGAACGATTGCAGATCGGCGCAACTACGTCACCATTTAATGGAGGGCACTACGTCTTTTTTCCAGGTAACTTGAGACAAGACGATCAGTGCTTTCGGCAAAAATTGTTTTGATACTTTGGAAACTTAACTTCGCATTGCTTGAATTTGCGATTTAAAACAATGCCATGAAAGGGCGACCTTGCCCATGCCCAAGGCACTAGTTCGAAGGCGTATTCACCTCTTGAACCTATTTGTTGACAAAAAGCAAGACTTTCAAAACTATGATTTTAGCAAAGCAAATCACATAAAAGCTATGACTTGTAGGTGTAATTTCGTAATACTACATACTTCAGACCGAGTACAATTTATAATTTGTAGTAAAAATTTAATTCTTATGATAAATGCGTTACTACATAATGTATGAATATGTATATTCATGTGCGACTGCATATCAGGCAACAAGTGTGCGTTTGCACAAAAAAAAAAAAAAAAAAGTCAATGAGTTTTAAAACAAAATACAAAGCTAGAAAGTGAAAGAAAATCACAGCAAAAGCTTAACGACCTATTTAATTTGTGAACCGAATTAATTAAAAAAAAAAATATATATATATACAAAAAAAATATACAAAAAAAAAGAATCTTCTGTCTGGCGCTCGTAGTTGAAAAACAACTGGTAAATTTTTTAAGCAAGCACTAGAAGAGAATGCGTTTTGCAATCAATTTAATGTTTTGTCTTTAATCACAATATTCAAATTAGCTCCATTTTTTCCCTTTTTATACCTTTTTTTTTGTTTTTTGCATGATACATAATAGGAATGTGCGTGAACCAGTTAGGCTCGTTAATTTCACTTTTTTCCCGTTACTACAAGTTAATGGTTTTTTACAAATTCTTTGATGTTTCCTGAAGTATCACTCAGTCTATGCTATGAATGAATGTGTCCTTGTGTGCTCCTTCTCTCTCTCTCTCTCTCTCTCTCTCTCTCTCTCTCTCTCTAGCTCTTTCTATTTGTCGCTCGGTCGCTCTCTCTCTCTCTCTCTCTCCCATTCTTAAAGTTTACAAGACCTTACTCCTTGTCCTTTTGACATTGAAGTGAAAGCTAATGCATAAACAAAATAGCAAAGAAGATAAAATCATAAGTCAAAATAAGTAAAAACAAAATAAAAATAGCAGGGCTTGCATTTAATTGCTTAAATTGAAGCGATTTATTGGCCTGTTTCAAGCAGGCTGGCAGGCAGGCAAGCAGGCAGGCATACACAATAAACACTTGTTGTGAATTTCCATTCATTCATTCATTTTTATTCGAAAATTACAAAAACGTGATAATTTCAAACGAATTGTGTTTCCTTTAATCTTCTTTAAATATAGTTAATTAAACGAGCGTATATTTTTTATATAACGTACATATATCCTTGTGTCTGTTATATTAATATGTTTTCTCGCATGTAATAAAATTTTCTTCTCTCATACATTATTTAATTACATTTATTTTGTTTAGACATTGATATCCTCGAAGCTTTTATCATAAATTCATTCGTTATTTACACGCACCCCAGCAAGGACGTTTGCCACGCGCACAACATTTGTTTTCATTTCATCGTTGTTTATATTGTTATCGTTGTTATTGTTGTTGTTGTTATTTTTCTTTAATATTTTAAAGGATGCTTATTCCTCTTGCTGAGAGAGATAGAGAGATACCGAGATTGAGTGCATTGTGTGCGTTATGTTGTTGTGTTAACATACGGCCAATTATATACTCTGTGTTGATGGCATTGATTTTATTACATTTTTATCATATCGTCATCATATATCAACCTTTCCTCCAGAGCTCCTCAATCCATCACAATCCACATATTTGCATACAAAAATTTTCACTAAAATACACTTTTGCATCATAATGTTACGGTCTATCTAACGATGCGGATGTTTTTAACGGCACTAACGCGATCGAATATTTCTTATTATAGTGAGTGGAATGAAAAACTTCGATAAATGAAAAAATATAAAATTATAATTTTTTGAATTTTTTTTTAATATGAAAAATTCTAATACATACGGAATAAAAAAAAAAAATTAAAACATTAATATAATAATAATAATTAAAAAAAAAAAAATCAAAGAAGAATTTAGTTGTTGTATAAAACCTGACTTAAAATACTTTGTAAAGCATACTTTCAGTTGTTTTTTAAATTGTAAAATAATTACATGCTTTTTGGCGAAATAAAAGAAGAAGCTTCAATTCAAGCAATATTCAAATGCAAAAGAATTATAAGAAACATATAAAAATAAGTGAAATAAAACCGTTCACCCCCTACATAGAAAAGTAATAAAATACAGTGATATATAATAATAAAAACAAAATTTAATAGTAAAAAATAAGGAAAACTAAAATAAAAATTGAATATATTATTGTTATCGGAAAATATCACTACAATTTTGATTGATTCAAAAATTTCTTTCGGGATAACTCGAACAAAAAACTGTTTTCATTTTACAATCTCAAAGCCGGTAGGCTTAGATGATAGTACGTTACCCCGCCTTTAGTCTTAAAATTTATTTCTTTGACTAAACTTTTTTTTTTTTTTTGCTTTGTTTAAACGAATGGATTTTAGGCCCGTTGAGCATAAGACCAATATACCCAGTAGTGTGATACGTGTTTTTATTTTTGTTAATCCTTTGCATTTATTTATTTATTTATTTTTATTTTAATGAGCTTATTGCTGTTTAATTATTGCTCGTAAACTTTGAGGTTATGAAATTCACCATCAATAAGCATACAATTTAAAATATTTATACATATTTATATATATATACATATATATATATTATGCATAAAATTTAAAACAAAATTAAAGCAAATTTTATACTTATCAGCTATGATATTCTTTTTCAATTATATGTTACAGCCGATTTATATGCTGCAGCTGGTTGTCTTTTCGCCAACAATAGCATAAAAACCTATAATACTATTTCCACACTATTTATCGTTTACTCTTAAATATAAAAACGATGGACAAGAATGATGCCTTCTCAAATTTTTTTCATATATTTGCCCGGGAAGAAATTAAAATAATATTATATATAAAAATTTAACACATGCATATATGTATACGTATGTGCAGAAGAGGATGTAATTGAGTCGATCTGTTAAAGAATCACAAGAAATACCAAATTAATGTTTGATAATAGGAAAAATTTGTTGATCAGTCACTTTTCTCAGACAATATGCTGATCAAGAAGAATTTAAGATAGAGACTTGCGTCAGCATTTTTCGTCCGTCTTTGTTTTTTTTTTTTTTTTTTTGCTATGTAACATATTTGACAGGGCAATTGTAATTTTTCCAACTTACTATAAGAAGGAATAATAATAATATAACTTTTTTAAGAAAAATGTGGAAATTTCCACTGCTGGTAGTAACAATAACAAGAAGAAACGGAAGAAACAGAACAGATTTCGAAGTATATCATCAAATCCATTCCACAAAAATTCAATTAAAAAAGTTTTGCAAGGTCCAATTTAACATAATTGTTAATATGCAAAAAAGTAGGCAAAAAATTTATTATATATTTGCAGCGAATTATAGGCAACAAAATATTTCTAATGCATAATTAAAAGAAATTTAATAAAAAGAAAGGAAAAACCTCTTGCCGGTGTCGTATGAGATCGATACATAGCAGGAGGTTCAAAAACTTCACAAAGAAAGCTGCTTAGATATAAATTTTTTTTTTATAAATTCCAATGTGCCAACACGGTTGCTGCAATTACTCGCATTGCTATTTATTCTACGCCGAAACGTTAGCCGATACCTTTGCCGGTTAAGTTGAAGAAAAGAAAACCGTGACAAATTTTAACTCAATTTTGTACGTAACAGCAGTGTAACATCACTTCAGAATTCATAGAATAGGAGGCGGACATTAAAGAACCTTCAAATGTACATCTTGCTCAATTTTACTCAAATTTTCTTTGCATGAGTCTAAACTTACCTGAGCCTTACGTCAGAGATATAAGTGAAATTTAAAGTAGCATTACAAGCGAAACTTACATTAAGGATATGAATGAACTTTACATCAAAGATATTAATGAAACTTTTACAAAATGAGCAAAGAAACTAATTTTCGAAAAAAGTGCAATACTAAAGGCTTCGCAGGTTTCTTCTGCAATTTAATTTATATTTTTTGATCTTATAAGAGGAATATACAAAGTCTGCAGTTTCCTTAAACGAACTCAACATATAATAGGTAGCTTTTCGGCTAGAATGAACGTTTTCTTGATCAAGTTCTATCGACATTTCATTCTGAAAGTTTATTTCAAAAATTTTTACCGATCTTTCGTGTGTGAAACTTTCAAAAGTACAAAACTCAGTATTACTCTAACCAATTGCTATCTTTTACGATTATAAGCTTCCAAGTGGATATAGCTTTCTTTAGTTGCCTCTCTGTCCTCCCGTTTGTCAACACCTGTAAAATTGCAAAATTGAATTAAAATAAAAAAAACACACAAGGTTTCCATTTGTATAAAAAAAAATTCTATTCTTCTAATATGTAGTATGCAAAGAGATACTGCATCTACAATGGAATGAAATTGGCATTTATGAATATCGAACGTGAGCATATGAAATCGAATCAACATAGGAGTTTTGCTCTACTGTAACTAACATATTTTTAGTCCATCTAATGTATAGAATTTTAAAGTTTAAGATCTTTTCTGTTTTCTTACTGCGCTTACAACACACAACTATTACAATTCTATAAAACTATTTATTATCTAAATATTAATACCGATTGGATCTAAACAAATGTGAAGTACGCGATATATGGAAACAAAAAAGAGTGGATATACCAGAGCGCGAAATTTATTAATAATAAGTATATAAGAGATTATATATATATATATATATATATAGGAAAACAAATATACGCCCATAACCATTGCTTATATATGGCTATATAAATACGTACATATGTACATATATTTACCCACAATTCAGTGAGCGATTGAACAAAAGAAAAACCAGTAAATGACGGTGCGCATCGGCTTAAACCTAAAATAGTTTTGAACGCAGCGAAAAATTGTTTACTAACCAGAGAAAAAGGCACAACTGCTGAACCGCTGAACCGAGAGTGAAGACAAATAAACGAAATCAACGAAAGAAATCAAAAGAATTGTAATAATAGGGAGAAAAAAAAAATTAATTATTTATAATTAGATAAGAAATATGTGAAAATAAATTACGTTGGAAAAATTTAAGTAAGAAATAAATTAAAAAAAAGCAGAAGAAGAGAAAAAAAACAAAAAAAAAGAAAAAAATAAATCATTACGTAAATGTTTTGAAAAATACCACAAATGTTGAGCAGATTGCAACAGAAGCCGTTACCGCAAAAATGTTTACGGCCATTACTCGGGTACCAAGAATTTCAGAGTGTTGTGTTTGTGTCATTGAAATTTATAATAAATATTTAACAAATCAACAAAAACAGCAACAGCAACAGCAAGAAAAACTTAAAAAATTAATCAGATACGTTGGTAAAAACCAGCAACAGACACAGCAACATCTACAACTATCAGTAAGAGCAGCGAGCCAATTACAACAAATTAACCGAAGCAGCAATGTATGCATTGCCTGGATTACAAAAACAACAAAAACAACAAAAACAACAACAAATAAAAAATCAACAAAAACGATACAGCCAACTAAAGACAACACCTCGAATTGTTCAAGTGAAAGCAAATCACAGATATTGTCAACCAACAAAAAGTTCAACTTTAACTTTATCATCATTAACAGCAACAACGACAACAACAACAGCAACAACAATAACTATAGATACATACAGTAAGACATCATAATCAACACCATTACCATCATCGTCCTCGCCATCGACGTCAACAGCATGCTCGTCGAGCAGCAACAGCAGCAGCAGCAGCAGCAATACCAGCCACAGCACAAGCACACTTGCTCTAGGTACGACAAGCTATACTGAAACGCCTCGTTGCCTACACCTGCATTTGCATTTAATTATTGTGATTATCTTGGCCTGTTGTACACGTTGGTAAGTCGCTCTTTGCACAAATCATGCATCAACAACTTTATAGTCATGTTATACATGAAACCTACACATACAGTCATATCACTGCAAACGTTACTATTACTGTTACTGTTTCGTCGTTTCGATGGTCGTCTTTTTTTTTTTTTTTTTTTTTTTTTTTTTGATTTTTTTCTTACCGTATTTTCATAGGCTTCTAAATTGTTTGCTAACCAGGCATGACATACAACGACAAACAGGTAAACAAGACAAATTAATCAATCACTCAAGCAAAGCAATCATCACACACAAGCACTACGAATATATATACATATATATATTATATGTTATGTACGTAGGCAGACAAAGACGCATAGTTAAGTAGCGTCTATGAAAGCAAAACAACAAGTGTGAAAACACAATTTCACACAGACTAAAACCACCAATGACAAGTTTAATTAATTGCAGTTAACATCGTTTTTAATAAAAATACAAATAAAAAAAAAAAAAAAAAAAAAAAAAAAACTAATAGTAATAACGAGAAACAATTAACATATTCTCAAACTTTTTTGTAAGTAAAGATGACAAAGGTACTGGAAAACGTCAACATTTCGGCTAATTTATGTTTAAACAAAAGTAATGTCTTACCTCACTACCATACATAAATAAATCTAAAGATAAGCGATTAAGTTGTCGTTAGGGATCAATGATTACGGCTAATAAACGATTCATTTTTAACGTCATCCATTAACATTAACATTTTTTTTTTTTTTTTTTGATCCCCAAATCCATATCTATCCTGTTGCCGTAACAAATTAATTGATAGCTCTTTTGTTAGTAGGGAGAAAAGGAAATAAGAGCTAACAAAGGAAGATGAAAAAGACGATATCTAAATATATTTTGAATACGTCACTTATTAATTTACTCACTTACGTGAAATGTCAAAACAATGGTTAGGAAAGTCCCATTGCATTTTTTATTATGATAAATGAAGATTAGCAACATTGGAGCAAGTTAGCCGATAGTATATAGTGTGCGAATATCGTATAACCTTTCGTTAGTTTCTAGCCGGATGCCAAATAATCCGACCTTATTGCGAGACATTCAGAGGATCAGCAATATTGGATTCAAAACGAATTACAACTTTGCCGTGAATCCTTATATATTTTAGTTATACAATATTGACTTTACATGAACTTTACATGACAAATTTGAGTTTAATTTGTTTGACTATTTCTTATGCTGCTAGATCATTAAAACTATTTTAGAAATAAAATTAATTCAACCAACCAGAATAAGAAATGTAAACCATATTATCGGACACGAAAAAGCCAGTATCAATATCAGTAAATTACGGTTTTCATAAAAGATAAATAGCTCACTCAATACATTTTCTACGTATTGCATACGAAATTGTGAGCCGTCATTACTCATTTACCATTTACGCAGAAATTTATACTATTTATGTAATATATATACTATATTTTATGAAAAAACATATATAAAAATAAATGATTCCGTTAGCCTCTTCTAAGATGTTTTTAAGCAAAGAAAATAATATTTTCCCTTTGCTTATCATGTTTCAAAGTTTTTTTGAGAGCACTTATATAAAAGACAACTGGCAAAGAATATCAAATCAATATAAAAATGTAGCCTTACCTTTAATAAAAGTTTCATTAAATTTATAAAAATTAATTAGGATTTTTGTAAACGCTTTCCTCCGGTCAAGATTTTCTATACAAATTACTCACCAAATTTTTTCTCGCCAATCGAGAGGAAAGCAGTAACGTAAAAACTTTTCGCCTAAAAGTAGACATATTCACCTCTGTAAATATGTTCATAGCAGCAAAACAACAATACTTTGACATTCAGTTATTTTCTGTCCATATGTCAAGCGGAAGTAGTATGGGCACGGAATGGAAATATCTGTTTGTGAAATCCCACAACTATATGACTTTAATTGATGCATTCATTGCTTTTGCCTGAAAGCACATTGAACAATATGGGTGGTCTCAAACCTCAACCTCAGTTATAAGGAAAATAGAGAGTAAAATACAAAAAAAAAAAAAAAATATATATATATATATATGTATAGATATATATGTAATAAAAATAAAATTTAAAACTATATCCTCGTATGATGGTATTCTATACAACTAATTGAAGTTGATGGCGACTGTTATTGTTTGAAATAAAAAATAAAAAAACATGAATATGTCATGTAATGACAAACGAATGAATGCACACACACACACACACACACACACACACACACACACATACACACATACACGTGTTTATTTGTTAAGTAAACAAGAGTTAGTTGCATGATGTGCGGTTTAACGTTGTCACTGTGGATTGTTGTTATTGTTATCAACATAATTTTCTGGCTTGTTGACATCTTAAGACTGCAGTATAAAGTACGGCAAGAGACCACAACTGCAATATGAAATGCAGTTTTCATTCATTGCATCGCAAACGGCAAACATTGCCACAGCCAATCATCATCATAATCATTGTCGTCATCATCATTATCGCCATCAACTGCAACGCCATTATTATTACTCCTAATTGCATTGCATAATGAGCTGCTCTACACGCACGCTCTTGTACGTATGTATTTATTCGTGTTTTTTGTTCTT
The DNA here is from genome assembly GCF_014805625.2 of Glossina fuscipes. Lineage (NCBI taxonomy): Eukaryota > Metazoa > Arthropoda > Insecta > Diptera > Glossinidae > Glossina > Glossina fuscipes. The sequence continues at coordinate 25,038,784 of NW_023998416.1, forward strand.
TTTTTTTATATATATATATGTATATATGTATATATGTATATGTGTAAAATTTCAACAACAATTGCATTTTTGTAGCCATGCTGCACTTAAGTGTGCCCACATTTTCAATACACACAAACGCAAATATGTGAAGATATTTATTATTGTTGCTGTTCTGCTTTAAGCCAATGTAAAGTTTTTGGCAGGTAAATAAGGTGTTATGTTGTTGTTCCCTATGCATATGGCGCACTTTTCACAACCCACCAACTTCTTCTTCATGTTGCTGGCCATGTATGTACATGCACTTATTTGAAATGCAAATGAAGTATACAAGCAAGAATAATGTGTGCATTATAATTGGATATCATATGTGCTACTGCTGCTATTGCTGTCGCTGCTATTGCAGCAACAAAAACATCAGCAGCCCCTAAAGTGCATTATAGCAAAGTGCATTTCAAGCACTAGAGATAGCAAAAGGAGCTCGGGAAAAACGAGATAGCACAGCAAGAAAGTGTTAATGTGTTGGCTTACAATTTTCGATGATGCAAATTTCGATACAACAAGCAAAATAAACAAAAAAAAAAATAATTCTCTCACTTTTACACACCCATTTGCAGTAGTAGTAGTTTATGTTTGAAAAAAAAAAATTGAAACCCTACATTTTTTATGCGTAATATAATGTGCTTACTATCCTAGAACCCCTTGCCATTTTAATATATTACATAATTTTTGAATATGATGATAAAACTTTCGCTATCGTCACGTATTATACATAAATAAATCATTGACTTTTATATCTTCAGCTAAGGGTAAATAATAAATCAGGTTATCTTTTTTCAACAACCATTTTGATTGGAAAGCATCAAATATGTGACTTATGATATATTTTGATGATAATTTCCCTAAGAATAAAATGAAAGTAAAATTTTATCATTAGGCATTCTTGTATCTATCACTGAATGGTTGCAATATGTCCACCTTGCCCCAAAAGGAGCTTCAGAGGCCCTTATCACTGTAAAATTCTGAACCCAAACAAATCTGTTTGTTTGTTTAAGTGCGTGCGGTAAGGATTCTTCCAATAGCGAAAAACAAGTAATCAGGTTCATGAAGCAAAAACATTAAAAACTCGTACACGCTGCTTGCTACCACTGAAAATGTATTAAACAAAAAAATCTCTTTGTTCGGTGTATGATACTACAACCGGTATATATAAGAAAGGAAAGGTCGGCCACATCCAGCCACTAGAATAGGGTAACGAAATTTCTTTTCTCTTCGTCTCTTTTTTGCGGCGGGGTTTTTTTAAGCGGGCAAAGCGGATGGATATAAAAAACTGGGTAAAGCGGGATATATTATCGCTATGTTGCCAGAGGGAAAAAAGTTGTAAGATTAAAAATATTTTGATTACCATATCTTGTCACAATTCTTCTTAATTCTTCTTTTTCAATAAAAAAAAAATGCTCAAAATACATGCAACAAGCATCGATTAATTTTCCTACTTGCGAAGAAGAGGTGGGATCTCACCCAAAAAGTAAAAACATTAAATAAATACCCTAGACCATCCACACACTAGTTGTTCGTACAATGAACTTTCAAAATAAGGCCTTGTATGGGAAATGCTCAAAAAGGTGGCCCGATACACTCAATTTTCAATAGCGTTCGTCCTTGAGCCAAAACATCCCCACCAGAGTACAGACTGTCGGACAGACAACCTTAAATCGATTCGATTTTGAATCGATCGGTATAATAATAAAAACTAATTCGATGTCATCTATCAAGTCCTTCTGTGGATTTCATACATTCGCACTTGCACCCCACAAGTGCTGTGGAGCATAATAAAAGGTTCATTATTCCGGATTCTACTTACACATATATACAGTTGTGTCTGCGTGAAAGAACATCAACTAAAGCATGTCAACAGTTTTTCTTTTTATTCTTTTTATTCAATTGCTGAACTTATAGTTCTAACAGGATTATATCGACTGAAATTATAGGAGATTTTTCGAAGCATGTTTGGCATATATTGCCTTCTCTTTTACTAATTCGTACATGAGTTAATACTCATGTTCACCAAAAAAATAATTTAATTTATATTATTTATTAATTATCTCATCATCAGTAGGTAACATTTTGAATGCCTTCGAGAACCTAAGTCAGAGTCTCGCAAAATTCCCAAAGTTGAAAAATGAAGTTTTACTTGAAAGGTCCTCCCGCCGATCATAAAATGGAAAAAACCCTACCCTTCATAAATGTTTTAATTTTTCACTTTGTCTATCCGTTCACATATCTGCAACGTATAATTGTAACATTTCAAATCGGAGAATATTGAAATTTGATCTGTCTATTCTCATTTCATAACCACCATAAAAGAATGTCTGTGATTTTGTCATAACTTCACCTGCCCAGTAGACAAAATATTACAATTTAAAGCGTATTGTGGACGTTAATCCTATCAGAATGCCGATTACACTCAGTGATATTCAAACCATATCTGAACGTAGAAATTTTATAAATGAAAATTTGTTGAATGGTTCTTCCTCCATATATCATGATTTTGTATTCAAATACTATAACTTGATATTATGATATTATTATTGATATTTTCGATTCCCTATTTTTTTGTTTCTTTGCACTTTGTTCCTAAAGGTATTTTTTTTACCATCAATTTTTTTCTAACCATCAATTTTGTTTAACAAAATGAAAGTGAACCAACACAGTTCCTACAGTTCCTATTTAAACAAGTAATTTCATTCCCAGACCATGGGTCTATCAAAACTTTTTCCTTTGGAGATTTCGTCAATTAAATCTTTAAATTCGGAAATCTCGAAAAATAGAAAAGATCGAAGGCTACTGTCGTAGGCTTCTATCGGCAATTAGGTTTCCAAACAGCAACTGCTCACTGCTTCGAGTATGTTTTTACATAGCGCTGCGATCATTAAAAATCACACAACTAAATGTAATCTTCTCTCTCTTGCAGTCTTTTGCTTTCGCTTTTGCATTAAGGCGAACTGAAAATTATGAATTCATTCGTAAATCCATTAGCATCAATAGTTAGGTTCTTCTTCGTTCAGGCTACGCACACAAATTCTGTTATTAGTAAACAAAAAAAAAGGTGGACTCAAAAAAACAAATGATCAAAAACTCAGTAACAAAGTATTTTGATGAATAGAAGCTCAGCCATTCGAAGAATTTGCAAATTTGATGCGGCATAATAACAGAAAAAAAAAAACTTTTGATTTTTTTTTTTTTTTTTTTTTTTTTTTTTTTGATTTTTTTTTTTGCTTTTTTTTTTTTTTTTTTCTTTTTAACTTGATCGTTTTCTTTTGTTTGCATCTAAAAAGACCGTGGGAAACTAAAAATGAAATTCTTTAATAAAAATTCATTTTCTTTTCATCTTATTTTTTAAATACAACGGAATCGAAGTAAAAATTAAAAGAAAATGCTGCGTCAATGTGTTTATTAAATGGAATGTTAACAGTTTTACAGAGATTTACTAAGATCAGAAAAAAGAAGTTGAAGAGAGAATATGCTGCTGCTGCTGGTGCTGCTGGTGCTTCTGCTGGGACCTGCTTGTTTCTGGTTTAGCTACACTTTTGACGGGTCATAAAATTAAGCCAATCTCTTATCTAAAACACAATTTATGCTGATAACGCGTCTAGCAATCGTAGCGTCATTATTGTATTCATTCATTTACTTTTAAATGCAAACGATAAATTTATAAGCGATCAATTATCGATTCAACTTCGTATACATATAGACTTTATACTACTATATATGTATATATGTGTACATGTATATATGTAGTGGTTTAAAAGCGAAAAACAGAGATATTAAAAAAAAAAAAAAAAAAAAAAGAGTAGACTTTAGATACCTACATACACACGCATACAGATCAGCATCTGTATCATTGCGTGTTATGGATAATCGTACCAAGATGATTCACCTTCTCTACGCATGTTGTTTTCTTTCTTTCTTTCTTTTTTTTTTTTTTTTTTTTTTGTTCTTGGTGTTGTGTTGCTTGTTGTTTTTATATTTGACTTTGCGCTCATTCATTGCTTGAATGAATGCATGGGCTGTTGGTTGTTCTCAGTTTCTTATCAATTTTATTGACTTTATGCTGGTTTCTTAAAAACGAAAACTGCTGATGATGATAATGATGGAGTTTGGGGTTCAGTTATAAAGCTGTTAACAAATATCTTTTTGCTATCTAAAGCTTTAAATTCTTTATCGGTTTTTATTGTGTACAAGACAAAAAAGGAAAATAGTTTGCATTAAAATTTTTGAAACCAATTAAAATGCATTTTTTTTTTTTTTTTTTTTTTTTTATTCAAGTTATTTTTTTACTTTGTCTTAACTGCATTATCATATTTTGCATCGTAACCAAAGTCTACTTAACTTGAAAAGTCTACACAACAAAAACAAAAAAAAGATCAGGAATGTTTTTTGTCTTAAACATATTTTCAATTAAAAAGATAATTTTTGATAAAAACAAAAGCTGTCGTATTTATTCTTAAAAAAAAAAAAAAACAAAAAAAAAAAAAGACCAAAAAAGAAAAACGAAAATAAATCTAAATGTGGTTAAGATTTTCTTCATCGCGTTGACTTTGTATTATTCATAACAAAAAATTTTAAAAAAAATCAAATAAATTTTTATCACATTTTAGTTAAAAATTCAAATTTATTTATTTATAAAGCTTTTATATGAATGAATCGGAAGGGTCTCTGTTATCCGGTGCCCATGTTCAATTTACCAGGCGAACTGAACTAATACTAATACAACCTTTTTAACTACAGTACGCAAGTTTTGTGCGGTCTGATGCTGATTATTATCCCATATCTGATCTTATCATCAATCATTTACAGAAATTTGTAAAAATTGGCTTTATTTAGCTTGTTCTCTCTCTCGAAGCGCCGTACAACTTAACCGGCACCAATATGAGTATCAGCATCAGCATGACACATGTAACAAGCAATCAATAGACTGAAAAAGTTTTATTCGGTTCATAAATGCCTTCTATTCTATGGGGTCACTGATATATATCGCTTTTTATACACTACATAGCTGGTGGTACGGGAATATTGAATTTGTGCGGACGTTTGCAACACACAGAAGATATTTAAACGCACCCACCTTTTGTTTTACAGATCGGTTCCGAATCATTTTCGAAACGTATGTAGCTCTTGTTATGTAAATATGTAACAGTTCAGAATCATTTTCTAAATCGATCTGAGCCTGTCCGTCTGTCTGTCTGTCCGCCTGAGGTTTGTCCATGTAAATTATTGATATACAGCTTGTCTGTACTCATCCGTCCGTCTGATGTAATGTTCAACCTACAGCTCGCAATTTTTCAGATATTTTGATGAAATTTGATACATTGCCGTATTTTGAATAGTAGTTGTATAGAAAAAATCGGAATTTGCAAAATTTCTCGACACAATTGGCTAAGTAATGATATTTGGGCATTGTAAATTGGACCGGCTGAGGCAACTTTTGAATCCTCTCTGGTAAAAAGGTCTAATTTTCAATATTTCATGATTCATAATAAATAAATTTACATAGAAATCAATCTGAGCAAACTTGAACCAGGGAAGTCTGCTTTTTGGGTACCACCGCATGTAAGGATTCTCAGGAAATGTAAATCATTATATGCCAAAAAGGCCTAATCCTTGACGTTTTATGATAAAAAATGTCCTTTTCTTGGAAACAATTTGACATAAATATTAAGCGGATCTACGAGTATATTTCTTGGAATCCATTTCGTATAAGCTTTCTCATGAATGGTAAATTCCTCCTAAAAAAAGTTTAATTTTTAATGCTTTATGATGAAAATTGGTTTCTAATAGCAATTTACCAAAAATGTACAGTAGGCGAACTATCGATGAGACCTGGATCGGCTCTGATCCACCATATATCGGACATTCTGTTTTATAATGGTGGGGTGTTGGCTTTCTTGCCGGGTGTTGCCGAAAGTCTGAGTTTTCCAAAAGTTTTCCAACTCAAGTCCGAGACATAATGAACCAATGGAATTTGAAAAGAATTTGCGCCTAAAGAATTTCAGCTCAAAAATTAAAAAAAAAAAGAATGTAAGCATAGCCTAAAAGTGTTCAAAGAGCATAGAATGCGTCGTATTCTCTCCTTTATATACTCTTGTTGATAACACAATTTTTGAAGACTTGCTTAGATAAGTATGATCTAGTATTTGCAATTAACTTAAAACATCCTTTTTGAATGGCATAGGATCAAATTTCGACCTTTTTAGTTCCTGCACTAGCTATTACTGTGGACAGATTGTTGTATATATATATGAGCGTTCTCAACTATTATAGCCTTCATATGCATGATGCACGATGCCATAGCGAAAAATTAAGTTTGACTTTAATTTAATAAATTACTTGACGATGACTACTCGTTTTGCCTTTCCGGCAATCCTTATGGGGCACAAGTAGGGAAGAACTTTTCAAGTAACAGGAGAGCGAGTACAAAAGCAACTGACAGATATCAAATAATTCTGTATAACTATTCCGAACTATTTCATAATTTATCTCATAGTTTAACGATTTATAAGATGCTTGTCATTTTTATTAATAAAATATTTTTTTTGGTTTCGTGTAAGAATTTCACATGAAACTTCTCTAAGAAAGCATTAAACGAAACAAGTCAAAAAGCTTATTTATAACATGTAATTATACGCTATAGACATCACGTAATAATACAACTACTACTTCTAGTACTATTACTACTACTATAACTACTACTACTACTACTACTACTACTACCACCATTACTATTACCGCACAATAAACAACAAAGTAATGGCGCTTGAGTGAGTATCTTTTATACCATTTTGACGAAATTCAATTGTTTGACTCTATACGTGTATGAAAATTTCAAATAATATGATGCCGATTAAAGTAGAAAAAAAACAAAAAAAAAGAAAAGAAAACAGAGGAGAAAACGACAAACACATACATAAGCAAATAAATAAAATCAACACGATCTGTTGTATTTTAGAAAAATGATTAAGTTGATGAGGATGATGATCATGATGAGTTTTAAATGGAATAGTACGTGTGTGAAAATGACACGTACAATGCAAACGAATGCACGTCATCTAGATTATAAGGTTTTAAGAAATTCAACAAAAAGCAAAAAAACAAAAAATTACAACAAATCGCAATGATTTAAAGTCAAATATTAACAACAAACACAACAAAAATAATAAAAGTAATTTATTTTGTAAATTTCATTGTTGTGATTTATATCAAATAACTCTTGAGCTTTGCTGCGCTCAAGACAACTTGTTGTAAAAAAAACCAAAAATAAAAATAAAACTTTACTAAGCGTGAAGACGCTATTTAATGTTAACACGTACCACAGAGAACTGACATGTTGCGTTCCATGTTTATCAAAGTTTGAAGATCACCTTTGACCTTGAACATAGTAACATGTCTTATAACGTTTGCTTGCCTTAAATATATTCAGGTAATACATACTGCGCGCGATTTAAGATGTAAAGAGGTGCGGTCGAGCAAATTACTTATAGTTAATCTTAACCTATATGCTACTGCTTTGTTATTTAAAATGAAATGTTATAATACAAAACCTTCTCTTCAGATATGAGTCATAAAAATGATGGAATACTTTGTGGTTAATCTGTGGACCGAAACTGTATTTGTATATCATTTGTATAACTTCATATATAAGTACGTTTATCATTGGATTACAAACATAATTTTATTTGAAAAACCTTAAGAAAATACCGAGTATATGTTATTGTTATTTGGAACGGATAAAATTGTTTAGTTTACTTTGAAGTGAATCTCTTCGATAATGACTGTCTTAAGCGAATGTATAAAAACGTTTACTAATTTCTGCAGAGGAACCATTAAATATTATTAACAAAAGTAGTGTAGCATCTATGAGAAGACACCTACCTACACCGCATAAAAATGCAAAACTTTACTCATGAAGTCTCAAACTTCTCAGGCTTCTGTGTATGCTTTAAACGCTTTTTAGTATATATGCCGAGATTTTTACTTGATCTTCACAGGCATTGTTGTCTAACTTAAAACATGCTACTTACAAGGTGCATTAAGGAATAGATAGTTTATTTCGATCACATTTCATTTTTGTACACATCTCACAGTAAGTGATTCATAGCTGATTTCATCGTAATGCTACATCTTAAACATATTTTTCAGAAGAAGCTTCGTTCGGCTATCCAACATTTTCAGTATCTGATTGTTAAAAAAAATTTTAATACTCTTTCCGAGTGTCTCGAATTAGTGAGTGCCTTGTCCAGACACTGTATCATTCATCTGTTGTATCGTTTGCGTTAAGTTATTACTTAGCTTGCCAAAGAATTGGAAATTATTATGAATTTTTCAGAACAAACTAAACTCTGCCTTTGTCGACATTTTGTCGACATTTTTTTGGAAACTTCAGCACAATGCAAACGGGAGTGCAGTAAATATGGCTAATCAAAAAACCATTCTTCTCACGGGAAACGTTGCCCGCGCACATGTCGTTCAATCTACATGAGAAAATCGTGATCCTTTACGAATATCATGTTCAAAGCTACACGTGACGTATTTGTACAAAATTTGAATTATCCCATATTTTAACATCGTATAGCGCTACGTTCATCCTATTAGCCTAATTTACTACAGCATGGGCATGCAATGCAAAAAACATTTGCACCTGTTTAACGAGCGCATTGTTCCCTAAACATGCCCATATATGCCTTATAGCTCTGATAGAAAGTCCATTAAAACAGTATCTTTTCAACTCGAAGTAACCGAGCAAGTTCTCTCTACTCTAGAAAGCATCTCATAGGCAATGAACGGTATTTCATATTCGAACTCATCCCACGTTAATCGAAATCTCTGCGAACTCTTTAATGCTTTTCTTTAATGCTACAGGCGAGATTCCAAAGCTATTGCAATCCATACTAACCACGGGTTCAAAAATAAGAGATCAAATGCCGTGTCATCATATCTGTTTTGAACTTTACGAATTTCAAAACAGAAAATTTCAAACCGGTTGAGAATTTTGCAGATAGACTAGTGGCTCAAGAATGAATCAGTGTACCATCGAAGTTGTACTAGACTTCCGCCTCTGTTTGTCCCATGAAGAAATATGCAAAGAAGAACCCATACCAGTGGTTCCCAAATCAATCTCTGAACCACCGAAGGCGCGCTAGACTTTCCCCTCTGTTCGTCACATGAAGAAATATGCAAGCAAGAACCCATACCAGTGGTTCCCAAATCAATCTCTGAACCAAACCAGTAAGTGGACCACCGAGGGTATACTAAACTTTTCCTTCTATTTATAACACGAAACAATACACAAAAGGGAACCGTTATGTTCTCTACCTATATGGCGATTGCTTCAAGCGATGCTATCTTGCTGAGAATAATTGTTGACCACATCTACAGCGTTAACTTCAAGACCAAAAGGGTAACGCAATCCATTTAATGTAACCACCGAATCGGCAGCATTTTTAAAAATATGCCCTCATTACATCGGAAGGTCGCGAAATTGTCACTCGTATCACTCGAATGAAGAAATTGTTCCGCTATTTTTCTTAGGTTAACTGACAACATACGAGGTATTTTATTTAAAAAAATCTTGATCGCGTTCATGCAATTTCCGAACGAATCAGCCAATCAGTAAATATAAAGTGAATTGGAAAACCTATTATTTTTTACTTGTCAAATCTCCTCGCAATAACAGTGTAGTAGTGTTGATAAAATTCTTTTTTCATATAGACTTTGTTGTAGTCTCGTGTCATTTTTGCTTCTTACTCTGTAGAGGCGGACGAGTCAAACTATCTATCTGTATATTTTTTGTGTACCCACCTTATACATCATACACATGTTTTATATGTAGTATAAGTGGTCTACGGAAACAACCAACAGCCAAAATTTATAACATTTTTAGAAAATTACCTAACAAAATCAAGGTTAATTGCCTTCTGTAAGCTTTAAGCTTTTCGACCTTTCATTCGTTCAAACAATTTAATTAGTAAAATTTATTTAATTTATTATTTCTTCCCTAAACAAACCGCATGCGGTTGCCCTTAAATTCTTTAACAATTATATACAAATTCTATATAAAATATTGCTTTTATTATTTTTTTTTTTTTTTTTGTTTTTTACTGTTAACATTTGAAAATTTTCTTGTTACAGAGAGAGAGTTTGTTGAGATTTTTCTTGTAAAACATGGTTTAGTGGCATATGCATTGTGTGTGTCTGTGGTTAGATAGTAATTTTTCTATATGTATATGTATGTGTCTGGTATGTATTGTGTGTGGTATGTATTGTTGTTGTTATTGTTGTTGTTGTTGTTGTGTTGTTGTTCCTTTGTCTGAAGTTTTCACTTGAAGTTCTTGTTGAAATTCATTTCCAAAGAATTTAAAAATTTTTTTTCTTCTTCTTCTTCTAACTGAAATATTTTACATATTTTCATCACAACTCAAGTTTGTTAATAAAAGCATTTAAGCTTAAAATTAAAAAGAATAAGAAAATTAGAAAAATCAAGAAAATTAAATTTTATTTAAATATATAGATAATACATTTTTTTTTTTTCGATTTTATATTACGAAAGTGTACATTCAAATTGAATAACTTAGAGAGGCTCATTTTCTTGCCAAAGCCCACATAAGAATTATTTCCAACAAATTCCTGTCTTACATCATTGTAATGTTAGCGTAAAGTAAAAAACATGGATTATCCTAACATAGAGCAAAGTGAGAAAGAAAGAAGCAAGTCCAAATTGACCCAGCTACCCATGCTAGTCGTTGAAGGGCTAAACGCGGAAAGCAATGTAAAATTTACATAATATGTATGTTAAAAGAATGCTGTATAAAAGAGAACCGCAAACTGAAAAGTAAGTGCTCTTATTATCAGCGAAAATCCGCAAAGGAGAATCTGCGTAGAGTTACTAACCATAGATTGATCCATCCATCAAGTGGGACCAAAAGTTTTCTTACAAGTAATTTTTTTTTTTTTTTTGTATAGGAAGCTTGTAAGCACTGCGGCTCTGCCTAGCATCCACAGCAATTGCTTTGTTATAAACCTTTTCAAATCAGTTCCATTACGCCAGCTCTTCAGTTAGCCTAAAACCGCCTTCGATACAATTCACACATTTATAAATCTTTAACGACATTCAAGTGAATCACTTTTATTTTATTGAATCATATATCAAATCATCTTTGAAGCTAACAAGTAACAACATTTCGTATATATATAATATAATATATTTATATTTCCTGCGTACGTAATTCTTTTAAATGTTTAAATAAAGCTTCTCTCTTAACGATATCTTGTTCTTGTTCTAATTCGTGTAATAAATCGAAGAGTTGTTGATGCCGTTGTACGCCCTCTGGCGTAAAACGTCGTCGTAACAACGACGAAGCTTTCGAAAACTTCTCACTATGTCTACGTTCCTCGATGGAGAGACGAGCCAATAGCTCAAACATACCCAACATGCTTTTCTTTAAAATTATATCTTCAGCTTCCTGCTTTGCCAAGCCCGATCTAATTGTCGCAATTAATTGTTGCAATTCTAATAGCATGTTCTCTTTCTCCTCTATAGATACGCCATGATAGCGTAAATTTTCCGCTTTATCGATATACTGTTGTAAAAGTTCGGCCGTATTACCGCGATCATCATACGGTATAGAATCCAATAATTGTTCCACAAATGTTTGCGTCATTTTCAGCATATTATTCAATTTAAAATCGGTTATAATATCAACATAATTATAAAAATACTTTATAGCGTTTCGCTCTCGTTCCGGCGTATTTAACGATTGAGAGACGCAATCCTGATTTGCAATAGAAAAACATTACACTAAAGTTATATTCTTTTTTCAATCGCTTAACTTGTACTTACATTTGCGATTAATGAAATGAAAAAATAAATTAGAAAAGCCTTTAGAAAATTCATCGCTACACTTTGTTCCTCGATTGTTTGTTTGGTCACTTTAAAGTCGTAGCTATATAATTATGCTGCGGTTGAACACTCACTGTCCTAGTTTTAAATTTAAACTAAGCTACTATTTAATCTCTATTCTTTCGTTTTATGCATTCGCGCACTCATTCTCTTTGACTGATGACACTGAAATTTCATTGTCAACTAGACGAGACTTTATCAGTGAAACTAGCGTTGTATGAATATATAATATGAAAAAAATCACTACAAAAAAATATCGTTATATTAGAATCATGTTTTGCTTTGAAAAGAATCAAGCACAAAGAAAGTATAGAATGGTAAGGCGCTATGCAATTGTTGCATATCGCTTAATGTGATAGAAATATTTATGATTATTACTTAGACTTGCAAAGCTTAATTAGCTTTAGCTAGTTTAGCACGATAAACAGCTGCGTAATACTCATATTTACATCGACGATGATTGCAATGTTTCCGGATATTTTTGTGATTTCAACTGCAAACACCTCAAATATCACTGATCACTTTCTTTCCAATTCCTTTCTTCGTCACCGAATTGATTACTGATTCGGTAGTTGATACGCGGGCATATTTTCAGATCTTCGTCTTGTTTTTGCATCAAATCGAAGAACGGTCAACATTGATCACTTGGCGCTTTTGGAATGCAAAGTTCAAAGCCTGCGCTTCCGCATGAAATAATACTTTGACAAAATTATTATACTAAAATCATCTTGTGTGTGAACGCCGCCGCTTAAGCTTGAATTTCCATATAAAATTACTTTAATTTTCATAATCATTGCCAAATACTCGTTTCTTCTGCATCACCTAAGAATATATTTAGCAGGGAATGCAATAAAACACTTATCTATACCATAGACTAAAGCAAATTTGAACATATTTGTATTCGAACTGTATTAGATGACCATATTGTTCCAGCTTCCTGCTTCAATTCGCTTGCCATGTCCGTTTATAGAAATATATTAAAAAAGATGTGGTGTAAGAAATGTAGTCTTGGACCGATCGCTGATATCAAAAATTGATTAAACAATGGGCAGAACTGAATGGACAAGCAACCCTTAACCAAGAGAGAACAAAATCATCGAATCAAGTATCGGCATCACCAATGTTTTCCGATAATCACTTCTATTGCTGCTACCAATTACAAACCCAAACCCATAGTAAAAGCCTCTTCCGTTACTGGATATATTGGTCTTATGGTTAACATTTCTAAGCCATTCACCTTTCACGTATCGAAGTAAAACAAAAGAAAGTAACCTTTTATTATATAATCGAATCGGAGAGGCGTTTATGGCATTCTTCTCCAGCATAGAATTTTGAGTTCAATCTGCTGTCAATGCACCAACAACAACTACTAGTAAGATTTCAATCAAATAAATCAGTTTGCAAATTTTGCTTAAGGTTCTTTATGGCCATCATCATCTTAGTTGATTTTTTGTATTTGTATAAAGTCTGTCGCAGCTCTAAAATGCAGATCTGGTAAATTTTAGTTTCTCTCTTTAACACCTTTTCTGAAAATGCTGTAATGTAAGGACATTTTAGTTAGACATCAGTTTCAGTCCATCCGCCACGCCAGCTTGTCACTTTTACACTTTTTAAAGTCATAAGCGTTGAGACAGAAAGCTCATAACCATAATAAATATTAATATCACAAAACACGTATGTGAAAAAGTGAGGTTATAACCTACTTACAAGAAAGATTAAAAACCAAAAAGATCTCGATAAGATAAACATGGATTTATAGGCATTTTTGTCCCCACGCTACACCCGAAACCACGCTATAACGGGTCCTCTAACACAAAAACCTATTACCTTAACTAATGGGTAACAAAAAGTTGACTTCAGCCAAGCAAAGCTTTCTTGCTTCTTTTAATGTATTCTCTTGATAATATTATTGTAAATTAAAAAAAGTCGTTTTGTCAATTTTTTTTGTACTCTACATAACCATTTGTGGCAATTAATTTGACATTAGTTTGTGCATGGTATAGATATATGTAGCATCTAGAACGTTTGGGCATATACCTGGCTTCCATTATATCATATCAATCAAGCAATATCTGCTTATCCGCCAACCTATATTTGCTTCACTGGCATGGGCAGCCAACGAACCTCATTGCTAATGGATTGAATCGGATTATACTACAAACTATAGAGTTTTACCCTGAAAAAGTCTTTAAATGGAAAAAGTCGGCAAGTGTCGATATTTCCTTTAACAAATCCTACTGGATGTGGAAAAATATGATAACATGCGACCATTTTGAAAGTTCCCTTTCTAACAATAATGCTTATGGTATAGTAATATCTACACCTAAATAGAATAACGTGCAGCGAATAGCTAACCACCAGATAATCCAGTATAAGATATTTGTGAGAAAGTGGTTATGCTTTTTAGGCAAAGAAGAAGTAAGAGTTTAGTACTTACGATGAAAATAAGTAAAAAAAAGTTCTTTACCAAAAAAAATAAATAAATACTTACTAAACTTGAATCACGACACCAGTCCACCATTTAGATGTTTTTCCAGTTAAAAATTTTCCAAGAAACATTTAACATTCCTAATTTTGATTAAATATCTTAACCATGGATTATAATAAGCGAAATGGTGTAAGGTGATTAATGATCGGCCAGACTTGTTGCAAAAAAAAAATATTTTGAAAAAAAATTTTTTTTTTTTATTATAATTGCAGGCTTGATTGTTTACCCGATGGACGTGCCACATGTCGTTCGGTACCCGGCCTAACCAAAGATCAACTTGAATTGTGTTACAAAGCCAGTGATGTAACAGCAGCCGCTTTAGAAGGTTTAGATTTAGCCATAAAAGAATGTCAAGCCCAGGTACGTAGTATCTTATGCAAAAAATATACCAAAAATTCATAATTATAATAAGGCTATCTTCTGCTCTACCAGTTTCAATGGCATCGTTGGAATTGTTCATCATTGAATACCAAAAGTCGTAATCCTCATGCTTCCAATTTGTTAAAAAAAGGTACGTAAAGCGTAGAGAGCAAAAGAAAAAAAAAAAAAAATAAGAAGAAAAATATCAAAGACTATGCAGCAGCAGAGTAGCGGTTCTCATAGTAAACACAAAGTTATTATGATTTTATGACGCTAAGCTCACGAACTTAATTTTGTTATTTGAGATTTTTAAGTATTTTATGAATGCACATAATCATGTCATTGCAATACTTGTAAGTGCACATAGTACACCTATTTATGCTCATACTCAATATACTATATATGTATGTGAGGAAAAAAAAACGAAAAGAGTTTGAATGAGAAACCACAACAAAATGTCAACGGTGTTGCGGTTTTCAGCCTCGGGAAACTCTAAAGAAAGCTTAGACAAAAACAGATCATATTGGACATATGGTATGCGTCTAATTAAATTTACTAGAATAGACTGGTAGGACACGAACAAACACAAACACACAAACATATACACAATTTACTCTTATGACTATATATGATCAAACACTCTACACTCTGGCAAACAATCAAAGTTTTATTATGCCGTACTATTAGTCATGCAAAGTTTCATTAAGAAAGTGTACCAGGAATTAACTGCGATAATATTACACAACAACAACAACAACAACAACGTACGTAACCACAATCTTAGATAAAAAGGTAAAAAAAAAAAAACCAAAACGAAAACGAAAAGAAGTAGGAGGCAGTGAACCTCAACGTGTGATCACTATTTCTATTAGTGTTAAACACTCGTCTTTCAATCTTTTGAAAACAACATCACAACACACCACACATCTAATATCTCTTCTAATGTACTGGAGTACTTCTCAACATCAATGGGGGCAGTAGCCTAACTAGTTGTAGTAGTAGTAGGTTTTAAAGCGAGCTTACTTCGACCACGACGCGTTGACCACATATCAGATTACTTTTGACGCATTACGTATTTTTTTTTCTCTCTTTCTTTTTTTATATTTTGCGGCTTTGTTTAAAGCTAATGTTTTTCTTTCTTTTATTTTTTAATTTTTTTTATTTTTTTTTTATTTTTGAGTAGTATTTAAATCGTTAGCTTTGATCCTCTTAATGTACCGCTGCTTTTCAAATCTATATATATATATACATAGATATATACATATATCTGTGCGAAAAGGTAGCAGTTGTGTTTGCATTCACGTAGATTTTCGTATCATCAGCATCAACATCAGTTAGAAAAAAAAATAAATAAAGCATCAACAACAGCAGCAATATTTCAGCTTATTGTGCCATCAAATTACTGGCGATTTCAGTCTATTTAAACCATTGATGTCACACAACGATGCATAAAAAACTTATGTGTGGTAAGAGATTTGATACAACATTAGGAGAGAATTCAGTTTAAAAAATCTGTAAATTTTCTTAAAAGTTTTAAATTTCACGAACAAATACGAAGCGTGCCTTATACAAATTTCTTGTATATATGTCTATTATATTTGATCAAGTGTTAAAATAATCAATGATTTGGAAATATTTCGTTATGATATTAGAAATATGTGACATTTAACCATTCTGCTAAAATCGACTATCACACACCCACCTTACCCAAATAATCGTACACGAATTCAGAGAAAACTTCTTCAAGAACTGTACGTTGAAATCCTAATTGAATCATCTTTTAAGGTGAATGAATACACCTTTCGCCAAAAGAAAAGCGCTTAAATACTTAAAATATAAAACAAATGCAAAAAAAAATTAAATAATTATAGATCAACTATAGATAACATATATACATAAAAAATTTAATACCATCTCGACGGTATGACGGTAATAGCTATTCTTATGAAGAAATATATGTATTCTGCGCCACTTGTATATGCCTTCAAGCATCTAACGTAGATCTGGCATATTCGCGATGGAAAGCATATTTTTAGGCGCTTAATTGTTTTTCTACCATACACATACCTACTTTGTATGTATTATACTTTCAATAGCGCAATTTTTAATCTAATAAAACAAATTAACGCAAGCCCCCGACGCGAAGACGTCGTTCTATATATATATTATATTTGGGTTCGCCAATAAACAAAGCCGTTTAAGACTCAACCTCCATTCTATCATCTTTATGCACATCTGCAATTGACCCCAAATCGACTGAGGAGAAGCTTTGCGAGATAAATTTCATTCTTGAAGCACTTTCAGGATACTTCAGTGTGGATTCATGCAACTTTGCTCAATATTGCTATATCTCTGATCCTTAATTGTCCTATTAGAGCATGGCGGGCAATGAAGGCTATGTTCCGTTTTATACTCTACACCACATGCGGCACAAGCGTATATTAAATTTGGACGGATGTATACAACAATCAAAAAGATGTGTGATTATATCGGCCAACTTAGAATGATCTTCAGAATCGCCTTCTGAATCGATTCAAACTCTCCATCTCTCCTTCGTTCGTTGCCTGCCCGATATTCTTATGTTTAATCTACAGACGGAATTTTTTAAGAAGTTTTAATGAATTCTAGTATATCGACGTGATTTGGCCTAATGACGAGCGGTATTGAAAATGGTTCAGATCGCAGTGCTTCTTTGACCGCTTCTCAAGTAACGCATTCTTTTAAGAAGTCCTTATGTAAATAATTGTGTTAAGCGAAGCAAGCTTTAAGGTTTTTTTAGCTTCCAAATCTTTGAATATTAGTCCTTATCCCCAAAAGAGGAGGTATGCCAAACATTTCTAACAGAAGAGTGCTCTACACAGGGCCTGTTATTCTTAAATAGAATCAAATTTTGACGCAATTTTTTTGGATACATTTGTCTGTCTTTTCATTTGGTGTAACGTCTACGGTAAGCATTATCTTCGTTCGATGACGTGACAGTTACATTTAAGTCGACTTTGGCGATAGCATTTAAAATACTTGAAAAGAGTTTGGTGTAAATAATGGGGATAGTATTTTTTTTTTTTTTTTGTTAGATCATTACTTATATAAACTACACTATTTATAACGAAAAAAAGCTGCACGTGTATGTAACAAAATTTTCTCGAGTCGCTGCACAAAAATTGAAAAAAATACGCCACGCCTATGTAATATCACAGGTAATCAAACTTTCATTTTCCTCGTGTCTTTTTTTCATAGATGACAGATAAAGCAGGTTAGAGGATAGCTGCATATAATTGTCTCCCTTGTTCATTGTATAATTAAATGAAATGATGAGGTGATCTGTTACGTCTTGATACAAGTTTGGAAAACATTTGACGTTGTTTTTACACGACTCCAATTGTTTTTTAGCGTCTTCAGCTTTGTCTTCATCTGCTTGGTTGTCCAATCATCCTTTTTTTACTCGCAACGCATTTGCTGGCAATGCACACACAATTCGCGATTCGACAATCTTTTCGTATCACTTTTTTGCTTATTTAGACCTAGGTCTCCTTACATCTGCTCCCATGCCAGGCGCATGCGCCCTTCTCTCGTCCCTTTTCTAACGAATAGATCTCACACTCTTAATTTGCAGGACTTTTCAAAACTTACATATATTGCATGTGTTGTCTTTTTTAAGCGCTAATGACTTTTATCATCAGCTTAACAGGATGTGATACAGCGTACAACAACAACAACAAACAATTCTAGTTGAGATGATACGAACCGCGGACAATTTCACCTTAGCTTTGGCTTTGCTTTACGTACTCCGTAGGAAACATCATTCCAGCTGATGTGGAAGCATGGGAAGCTCTTTTCAAATTCAACCCCAACTGAACTTTTTTTTTTAGGTTGCAAAGATTACTGCCCGCGAGCTTTCAATAAATTATATGCTTTGATTTGAGTAATGTAATGAGTTAGCTACTACTCTACAAGTGCAGAGCAAACCTTTTCCCTAATACACCAAACCGATGCGAAATGTTTCTTTAGTCCTTTTTCAAATTTCTTTTCCGAAAACGTTGCATGTTAAGAAAATTTAACGAAACGATCTACCAGCTGTCTCTAGTTATTTTCAATGCGAATCGAATACAGTTTGCAAATATAAGGCAAACTTTTTGCCTGCATTATGGAATAATAATAATACCAACTACTAACTATGATTTCAGATATTCAGCCAGAATTTCGTTCAACGCTTAAATTCATCATCCAATGGTAGAAAAAATTCCTTTTGAAAGCCCGCTTGCTTTCAAGTTATCACCGTACGTGTTGTTGATGACTGAAAAGTAGATGTGAACTAGAGAACAAGTGTAATGAGCCTGCGATGAAGCGACGGCAGACAACGCTCCTTATAGTCATTACTCAAGAACCAAGGGGTGCAACAGATCTGTCATAGCGGCTACAACCCACCAACCGCTAATTGGCGCTTTCTCTTGATAAGCCTGAGATGTGTTCTTCTATTTGCTTACATGCTCAATCTCCAACAATAGGCGAAAAGCGTTAACGTACAATTTGTGGGAGAATTCCATTTAAAGTTTCTTTAAGAATATTTATTAACAAAGTCCCTAACAGTGCACAAAAGCGTTAAAATACTTTGCAAAACTTTTATTTATTCGCCCAAGATGGTAGATAACCGAAAATTTGCCTCCACATCAACTGCCTGTATGCACATTTTTTTTTTACCTTTTAAGATGCCATGCCGGCTATAACTTTATCCGTCTCATCAATTATCATACCAAGAGATGTATTTATTCTCAATGCGTCAAAAGTCTAAAATGTTTTTAGGTGGTCTTCCTCTTCATTTATCCTACATAATTATTTTACATTAATATTGTCTTGCAAACATCGTTGGGCAAAGAGAATGAAAGTGTTTCTTCATATAAGGATTTTTGGAGTTTCAATAATTCTCACCTAAGCGATTAAACTCGTAATGATAAATGAATGCGATTGCATGCGATATAATGACTCTGGCTGAGCACTTTCTCAGACATTTTGTTCTCTGAGAATTAATCCAAACTTTAACGAAAATGAGTAATGAGTAATTATCCCTTGATACCTGTCAATCAATTAATTAAGAGTGAATGTTATAACAACATTAAGTAAGATTTGTCTGTGATCGCTGTATCGCGTATCTGATCTTAACAGAAAAGCATTAACAATATTCGACACTTAAAATTCTGACAGATGACAGCGCCAGTCAACCAATATTTATTAATCATGCAGGTTCTGAAATGGCTTAATAATGGCATGCATACATACATACATATATATACAAATATATGTTTATGAAAAAAAAAAAAACAAATTTTTTTTTTTTTTGAATATATTTTGACTTTTCGTTCTTTTTTTGAGATTTTATGCTACGTACGATAGTGAAGGTAAAAAGGATCAGAACAAAAAAAAAAAAAACTCTTCACATCCATAATTTATTCATTCATACAATCAAATATGACACGAATAAAGAGAGGTAAACAAAAAAGTGGTAAGAAAATAAAGAATTTAAAATTTTTAAAGATTTTAAATTACAATAAATGATTTAACATGTTATACTATATTCACTTTTTTTCAATCAACATATTACATTATTAAATCCATTAGAAAATTGCTGTCAATATTTTTTAAAAGAAAGGAAGCAAAAAATAAATATTCGCTTTTTACAAAAATTCCATTAAGAAATTTCTATTGGCGGGCGAAGCAACACAGATACGTACACGATTTTCTATGCTTCTTTTTTCTAGTGGGGTCTGGAGACCACCCATTTGCAAGTTGTTGCTTCTTCTTATTTTTTTTTTTTTTTTTTTTACACACATATGCGCGTACATGCATACACACTATATACAAACGTGTGTGTATAAAAAAAAAAACCTACGAATTCTCTCAGAATGTAGAAAACTGCATCTGTCACAATATCCACTCAACTTCATTCATTCTCCATTTGTAACAAACGAATGACCATTAAGCACTGGGTGCAGTCGATTCTATAATAAATTTCCTCATAGTTTAAGCTTTAAGACTTTTTAACAAATGCTAAAACGAATCGTCGCGCATATGTATAGGTATAGGTATAGGTATAGGTATGGAGACACCCGAAGAGTAGCAATAGCTGCGGGAGCAATACAACAAAACGACTGACTTCCATGCATACATATGCTTGCTACTAACATATAAATATATATTACTATAAGAATGCAACGACGACTTGCTTGCATCAAGTGATCATGTCAATCGATAAACGATCGATTGTCGCGCGCGATTTTAAGCGATTTTTCAATGTTGAAAATTGCTCAAATTGCTTAACGTTATATGCACAGCAAGCAGCATAGATATCAGCAACGCACAACAGTCACAATATCAATACAACGATCGTTACCAACTACCATTGCCAACTGACGATGATGACCGACCGACCAACCAGGCGATCATTATTTTCTATGTATTTTATCATGAATACAAGGATTATAAATTGCTATTGTTGTTATTGTTTGTTGTTAATGTTGGCTTCTGTAAGAATTCTTTGCAAGATATTGAAAACCAATAAATGTTGTCAAAGTTGGTTTTTCCTTTTTTTTTTTTTTTTTTTATTTATTTATTTATTTATTTATTTTTTTTCGTTTTTTACTTCAGAAGTTCGGCGGTTTTTAGATGGTTCGTGTTGTTGGTTTACTATAGAGTTCTATATAATAGCATTCGTTTGTAGTTGATTTTAATGCTTCACGTTGATCCCTTAACAATAATAATTGCATGCATAATTAAGTAGCAACAGTGGCATGTTTCCTAAAATGGTTACAATATGGAATATTTCATAGGATAGTTGCAATATTTTTGCTCAAAAGGTGTTGAATATCAAGGGATTCCAATTCCCATACAAAGATTGAAACCTTCATTGTCCTTTATAAAGTTGTATAATTTTAAACAGTGCAAAGTGTTGTGTAAGCATCAAAAAAAAAAAAAATTGGAGGAAATATAATTCTTTGAATTCCTCTTGCAAAACTAACTTCCTTTCCCCGCTAACGTTCTAAATGCAAAACACTTTTTTAAATATTTTCTGATCCCGCTATCCAGGACGAAAAATTGTGGCCTTAAGTGCCCGATAGTCTAGCAAGACGCTTACGGTATTATATCATGTGGATTGCATACTACTAACTCATGAAAACTTTTTAACTGTCACACAACCCCCTGATAGGTAGTATTCCATCTTGCCTAAAATACCTAAAGCGAACACATTAATATGTCTAAGAAGTTATATAACCTCAGGCCATAAACGCACTTCACACTCGTAAAGTCGCTAATCGCTCAAGAAATAGGTGAATGTGTTTGCTATAAGCCAGCTGTGTGAGTTTTGTTTGTAAAGTGAAAGCTGTTACGCTAAGAAAATTACGGCTCCGTTCACTACTACAATTGCCCAGCTTGAATTGTCAAGGCTTGCTTAGTTTGAAAAGTAAGGAGAGCCAACAAGCCACACATGATTGTTTGAATTATTGTCTTCAAGAGATGTACCATCCTAAGTACCATACAAGCAAGGTATGCCTAAGAAGTCAAAGCCTAATTTTTTGAAAACTCGCTGCACTACAGGTTACAGTGAAAAGTAGCATCGCCAACCAATAAAGTTCTCAGCATCCTACAGGAACGAATTCACAGATCAAAATCTATATCTTATGCAGAAACTAGAATAACACTCAACAAGGTCTCTACGAAAATAGCTTAGCAGGATCACTTTACTATGTGATTCTATCGAGCACAGAATACTTTTCAAAACTATCTTGTACTTAATGTTAGGACTTTCTCATGAAATAGTACTAAGACATCTACGAAGCAAGGGCGGCGATAATACTGGGGTGACCTCCGCGCATCACGAAGCGCAAGTTAAACAAAAGGAATTTTTCTCTCAAAAATTTACAAGGACTTGCTTTCCACGTCAACCCGAACTTAATTTTTATGTCAAATTACAGTTATGGGATTTAGAAATTGGACCTTTTTACCATATGAAAACATAGATGGAAAAGGTCTTCAAATGATAGTCCCATACTATCGAAATTCTTTACTTTTAATACTGTAAAGCGTAAAAATCTTTTTTCGATCTTATGTTAATTATCCCCGACCTCTTCTTCACATTAAGTCGGTACCACAGAGTTGTGATTGTTTCTAGGATTATATAGGATTTATTTACAATTCTTAGGCGATCACTTCACGCTATAACGCTTTCATTCTCATTCTGATCTTATCCGTTCAAATATTGCAATTCAAGTCTCTCGACTCCCTTTCGACTAATCGGACTCATTATTCGACTCACTTTATTTTTCGCTAATATTGTGCTTACTAACCCTTTTACAAGCAAGTTGCCTTTACCTATATTCATCTAAATAATCTTTTCCCCAGTCGCCAGGTGCATATGCACTTGGTTTTCCCTTTTCATTCGCATTCTGTTTGTAACAATATTAGCTTTTACATTATAAAAGGAATAGTTCGTAGCAACGGTGCGATCGCCTCCATTATATATGTCCTCCTCAAAATGTCTAGAAATTGCAAGCTATAGGTAAAACATGAACATACATGAACAGACAGACAAAAAAGCGCAAATTTATTCACAAAATGATTGTGAATCGATCGGCATAAGAAAAGATGAGTCTATCGTAAGTCCTTTTTAGCTTTTTAGCAAAGCAAGTTCAAGCAAGCTTTAATATATCTTGCAACAACGTAAGTGGTGCCGAAGTAATACACCGAACTGAAATGCATGGCTTTCGTCCTATATCATTGGATAAAGTTTTGGGTGATTTCAGGTGATGAAAAGATCGAAAAGGCGAAAGTCAATGAAATCACGCTGACTGTTAATGATAAATGCGTAGCAATGTAGCAATGCAGCGTCTTTGCGTTTATAATTAAAATTGTTGTATAAAGCTTAAACTTATCTGCCAAAAATGCCATAAAACGATAACAATGCTTACAGATATGGATTTTAAATGTAATTTGACAAACAAACGCCACGATCAATGAATCAATGAATGAATGAAATGAGCAAACATTTGAATGCATATATTTGAATTGAATTAAATTGAATTTGTGTCACATATAACTCAAATGTCAAATGAAAAATAACGTACCTACATATAAATGCTTGTAATGACATTTATTGAAATTCATCAAACAATGCGCGCAACAAACAAACCAACAATGTAAAACATGATCAAAGTCAAACCATCATTATTAAACATCACTTGTCAAATGATTTAAATGAAATGGCGCAAGGTTTTCATATAAGCAAAAAAAAAAAAAAAAAAAAAAAATGAATAAATAAAAATAAAAAAATAAGCAAAAAACACCAATCAGCACAACTGAATTAAGTTATATATCCAAAAAGAGTAAACAGTATCTTATGCAATCGTCGTTAACAAGTTGTTGTCGCTGCCAGTCGTTAACAACACCATTTGCATATGTTCGCACAAATCGTTGAGTTAGCACATCACTGTCACATTTGCTTACATCAGTTGTCAATCTAAAGAGTGCACAAACAACAATCTGCCATTCAAGTCAGCACCATCTGTCGTTGTCCATCACTTCATCAACGTCCAACTTTTCATGATCAAATCGCTATAGAGATTTGCAAACGATTTCCAACATTTGCTTAACTTGAAATGTCAAACATGAACATGAGGCTCTCGTTCAATGTTACTACTACTACTACTACTACTATTACTACTACTGCTGTTACTACTACTGCTACTGCTACTACTACAGTTTCCTGAATTGTAGACTAACTTTTGACAAAATTGTCAATTGATTGCTCTAAACATGCCATCCACACATCCAATCATTCTAGTGGTTATCAATCAAATTATATAGAAAAATTCTTGCCAACCATAACGAAAAACAATCGATTAACTGGCTATACGGTTAGCCATATCATATTGTGATCGAATTGGTGGACATGCTCAGTCTATTGTCTGTCACACAAGCTATTGCAACAATCAATCTTATTTCATCACCACACCACAGCCTTTTATCAATTTCAATTCCCTTCGTAATGATGTGACATTTGCAAATCACTTTGTATCGTTGATCACTCCTTAAACAATGCCACTCTCAATATGTTTGGCCATTTACATGCCCAGTGGCTCAAAACTACACTAACTCTTCACAAAAGTTTAACAACTTAGCCTCATAAATTATTAACTTTGACTGCGTCACACAGCCCCAAGTGCAATCACTGTTCCTTTTAGTGATACGATAAAAATCGTTCGTTATTCTCTTCTCTTCAATTTTATTACATGGAAATATAATGCAAAGGTAGGCTTAAACGTAATTGCTTGCGACATTTCCTTTTAGTTTTTTTCTGCCCTCTTACTGCTGCTAAATAACCGACCAACTAAGCAACAACCAACAATAAGCCAACCAACCAACCAACTAACCAACCAACCGATCAGCTAACCAGCTAACCAGCCAGCCAGCCAGCCAGCCAACCAACTATCAAATAAATATATTTTTGTATCATCTAAAGCGATAAAGGTCTTGTGATGTTTTCCACCAAAGAGATCCTTCTTGATTCATGATCGTTAAAAGACTTACGTTGCATTGATTGACAATAATACATGGATTCAATATTCGTAACACTGCTGTGTTGTTGTTATTTTTGCTGTTATGGTTGTATGCAAAATAGTTGACCCGTCATTCATTCAAGTTTAGGTTGACAGTTGGCCAGTATGTCTTATTGTCTGTCTTACTTGTTTTTTTTTTTTTTTTGGCTAGAGCTTTGCTTGCTTGTCTGTCTGTCCATCTCATTGTTTCTGTCATTGCTTGCTGACTCGTTACTTCGTCTTTTGTTTGAATGGTCGGTCACAACAAGTTGACATCAGATTTCCATATTGGTCTTACGAACAAAGTTTATTGGGAAGTAAATAGTTTTGAGTTTAGTTAACGACATCACCGAATGAAGCGGAGAAAGAGATTTATAACCGCGCCATTGTCTGCAGGAAAATATGGAAATTACTTTATCTCAGTCCCAGAAAAATAAAATCAAAAGTAAATTGAAGGATGAAGAAAGAATATGCAATCTCAGAACGAATAAAACCATGAATCACTTACCCCAAAGGTTCAATTTTTGGAATGTGATTTTTTGAAATGTGAACATCATGTTAAATATTGGAGATTGAATTAAAAAAAGACGAAAAATTCACAAAAAAAAAAAAAAAAAAAAAAAAAAAAAAAAAAAAA
>NW_023998416.1:25064886-25093055 GCF_014805625.2 Glossina fuscipes
AAATAAAAATAAAATAAAAACAAGACAATAATAGAATATAGATTGACCTGAAATTTTTTTATAGACCCCGCCTGCCTGCGTGCCTGCCTGCCCGCTCTGTGATACTTTAGTTGAAGTTGTCTTAATGTTGTCTTATATTCATAGCTAGCTGCAGTTGCCCCAAAAAAAAAGTAATATTCGAATAATTCCAACGAGACTGACAGTTAGTTTGAATTTTCGTTATAGCCGATCGTACCCGTTCTCTAAATATGAATAAATAGATGACTGATACTTCTTCTACTTTACATAACACAAGATTTCAGTTACACTTTTCGTCATTTATTCCTTTCTGCAAAGAGTACACATTAGCTTACCTCCATTGCAATCTAAAACGATATTGTTTGAGGCTCTAACTTGTTATTATTAATCAGATAAACGCTTTGTTAGGTACATAGTGAAAACTCAGCAGCATTTTCGCTTACTTTTTCAATCTCATTTTTTTTATTTTCCTTTCTTACAATTGTTTTTCAAGCTGATCTTCTTTCAAACACTAGGATTTCTCGATTAACAAGGAACTCTCAAGGTCCACGCTGG
This sequence comes from Glossina fuscipes, assembly GCF_014805625.2. Classification (NCBI taxonomy): domain Eukaryota; kingdom Metazoa; phylum Arthropoda; class Insecta; order Diptera; family Glossinidae; genus Glossina; species Glossina fuscipes. Next base: position 25,065,460 of record NW_023998416.1, read on the forward strand.
TCGTGGATAAGCATACCCTGTACGTAAATAATAATTGAAGGCAATTCTATGCTACGATGTAATCCAAATGGTGATATATATTTTGTACCTTCAATTTCCTAAATTTGTAAACAAACCTAAAGCCGCAAGCAATATTGTGCTAGCGAGATAAAAATATTACAAGCTTCCTCGAACGGCAAGTATTTAAATCAAGTACTTTCCGAACCTGTACTCCGAGAGAGAGAAAAATGCATTAAAAGCATCATCAAAAGCTTCTGTATGAGTAGTTCCTTAGGATTCATTTAGTCGGCCTCCGCCTAGAAACAAAAACGATATTTTCATTATCAGCTAAGATATTTCGAGTACTTTCGCCTCGGGTCTGTAGCTAATATAATAAATTTATTGAAAAGTGGAGAAGTCATTAGGTGTTATATAAGTAAATTGTTATTGGAAAACGGCAATGATTACTATAACTATTTCTCCGACAACACCATAATAATATCAATACTAAAAATCTTGTTTAGGTGAAAAGTAAAGGACAAGCGTTTTATTGAGCCTGTTTAAAAACAATTCACGTAGCCCATGAAGGTAATAAATTGCCCAACCCATACTCGTTTACACTGTCGGAAAACATCAATTATCGAATTATTGAAAATGAAGTTTGATGTAGTAATGGTGGGTCTTTAATAAAAAGTCATATCAACATATATCCTATCAAAAAAGTGTTGACATATGAATACTTAATTGCACCGTACATACATACAACATACGGGATAATTGCAATGGCTAAGCCCACGGCCCAGAGAGTGGAACAATTTCTAATTTATAGGGTCTCAAACCACACCTGAGGTGTCACAACGCGGTGGTGGATATGCCCCACTCATATATTTAGTATCGCCCCAAATTTCGGATGACCACAATTATCATGCAAGTCCACGAAGAAGAGATGAACAGTCTCAGCTATCAGGAGTAGAAGAAGGGATCTCTCTAAACTTAGTATTTGCGAAAACTTCCGCGGCATAGCCACATTTCCATTGCGATTTTCCGATATATGTCGGAAAGCCCCCAAACAAATAAAAGTAGGACGCTTGATGAAAATAAAAATGAGGCGTTTTTTCAAATTATTTATTCAATGTTTCTTTCATCTAAAGTGCTAAACATAGACGATAGTAGATGTTCTCGCCCAAGATAAAGGCATAGCGTATGTTCACTATACGTAAACTGTTCTCGTAGGTTACCTACTACGTAGCATTCATTATCAATTGCGTTAGACTTCATGTTCATTACCGTTTTTTTGTTTTTATTTATAGTAATAGAGAAATTTAGAGTCCAATTTTAAACTAAAAACTCTACAATTTTGTGAACATAATGTAGAAGAAACGATGAAATTATAAGTACTGAGGGCAATCTCAAGCAATGATTTATCATGCTGTTGGAGCGTAACGTACTAAGCAGAATAAGAAAAGCCAACTTTTTCCTTTTCAAGCCAACTTTCTTCTTTTAGCAACGTTTGGAATTCGTAAAAGTTTTGTTCAAAAACAGGCGACGAAAATATACCTCTAACGGGACTTGACGATTTACACCGTACTATGCGGCGCTTTATGCATTCCGACCGGCCCATAGGGGAGTAATACGATGAGAATCAGAGAGAAATCAAGAAAGAGATAGAGAAACGGAGTGGGTGTGTGTGCCTAATTGGTAGGCGTTGCCAACTGTACCGTCTAAACCCCACTACAGAAGCAAACAAAGTGAACTCTACCGCGAACACTACGTTGCTACACTAATTTCGCATGCGCATACTGCTTCGAAGCGTTTGCAATTGATTGATTGCTTTTACTAAGAGCTGTAGGAAATTGAAAACGCAACTTTAAACTGAAAGAGCTCTACAATGTGGCGACCACAATTTAAGAGGGGTAGCAAAATTATCAGATTATGGGAAGTAGAACCTGATCGCGAACGTCGAATTACCTCGTCGAATGCTTTTTGGACTTGAAGGGCAAGAAGAAGAACTTGCAAGCAACATTTTTAATTCGTCATCATTATTTTCAGACACGAGCGAACAATACACTCGCATATACATCTAATTGGACTCGACTATTCACACCATACTTTGTGGCATTGCATGCATACTTGCATGCACGTTGAAAACTTTTGGGAAATCTAAAATAACTCCTTTGGGAGAGTATGAAAATATAAAACATTCAGATGTCACACAAGAGTACTTTGTAATCTAAAATGCAGCGCATGCAGCGATAAACAAGGATAGCGAGATGTAGGGAATTTTAATTAGTTTTTATTTTTAAACTGTTAAACTAGACAAATTCCTAAGATTATCTTTGATATAAAAAACATGTTATCCTACTTAAATATCTGTAACAGAAATTCATCAACATTCACACACACACACACACACACACACACACAAAAGACAAAGCAATGAAAATCTCTGCCTATTGCAGCGGCGTCAGTTGCTGCTGTTATTGCTGCTGCCCCTTTCAAATCTTGGCGTATTTGCAAGAAATTGACAAGAATTTAATTGCACAACTTCGTGTTGTAAATAGTACAAGTATATGTTTCAGATTTTTTTTTTTTTTTTTGGTTTATCTTCCCTGAAAGCTCTCTTTACTCCATCATCATGTCCACGTCCTTGTACTTGCTATGTTGTGTGTAAGTATACTTATGGTGGCTTTATATATATATATATATATATATATGGTATATGTTGTTATACTCGATTCTCCCTGAACGCATTGACAATGCGTAACAATGTGAAATGCCAATCAGACATTACAACAACATTACTGGAAACTCTCGCTGTTAAGCGATCGATTGCCAAAACAGCTAAGTAAGTAAGTAACCAGGCAACAACCAAATGAACGAACATCCTGTATGTACGGGGCCACACGTTGATCTCTACCACGAATGGCATGTCACACTTGCTTAAATGTGTTGGACACATTGTATATTTATGTGTGTCCACATTTGTGATGCAAGTCAAAAAAGCAAAAGTGCCGCAAAAATCACAAAACAATTCCCATGGGAACGCTTAGGTAACAGAGAGCATGATGATGATAATGATAATGATGATGATAATGATGATGATAATGATGATGATGATACGGTATGCGCATATCGCATAAGTTTTCTGATAGGCAACAACCACCGCTAATGTAATGCAGTGTAAATAAAAGTGCATTTCTCAGAAGGTCACATACATTTTTCCCTCCTATTATAATAAACGAGAAAAAATATCGACTCTGAACATACATATCTTTTTTCTTTCCTTTTTTTTTTTTTTTTATGTAATTGTATGCAGAGAAAAATCGAAGAAAGTGAAATTTCTCTAAATTGGTTTCATTTTCGTTATCTATTTTAGGCTATCGGGAAAGTGCATTCGCTTTTGCTATATCGGCGGCTGGCGTAGCTCATAGTGTAGCACGCGCTTGCAGCCAAGGACGTTTGATGTCATGCGGTTGTGATCCTTCGGTAAATCGAAAGACTCTTAACAAGAATTTGCGTCAAAGTCTCGATAAAGAGAAGAAACTCTTTTTACAATATTTGGAAACGAATCAAATACTCACACCCGAGGAAGAGAAGAAATATGAACGCTCTAAAATAGCGAGTAGATGGAAATGGGGCGGCTGTTCACATAATATGGATTTCGGTGTCGAATTTTCAAAATTATTTTTAGATTGTCGCGAAAAGGCCGGCGATATACAATCAAAAATCAATCTTCATAATAATCATGCCGGCAGAATGGTATATTTTCATTTTTATTTACACTTCATATATATATATAAATATATATATATATATGTGGTTTTCTCATATACGCTTCCTTCCTTCGATTACAGTCCGTTTCAAATAATATGGAATTTCGTTGTAAATGCCATGGTATGTCTGGTAGCTGCCAATTAAAAACTTGTTGGAAATCTGCTCCCGATTTTCATGTAGTAGGTAAAGTTTTAAAACATCAATTTCGTCGAGCTCTGCTTGTAGATCAATCGAATCTAGGGAACGGTGAACCGATAGTTGTATTAAAACGTTCACGTAATAAAAAATCAAATAATGGTGCTACCAATACGGAGAGATCGAACGAAAGACATGAAAGGCCTACAAATCGAAAATCGAATACCGATAAATATGCTCAACGTCAAGCACGCAAATTGGAAACATCACTCTTCTATTATCAGAGATCACCGAATTTCTGCGAAAAAGATCCTTCAGCTGATATATTAGGTATGTAATGTAAAATGTTTTTTAATTTACTTCGTTTAAATATGTAATCAATTAGAAGAGAAGCGGACAAAATCGATTTTTTTGTAAATTTAAATTTTTTATTTATTTCAACTGTTAGGCAAGACTTGCGCAAGGTTAAATAAGTTAGATAGCGCAAAATGATGAGCGAAATAGAGAAAGTTTAAAAGCGAACCATGAGTCAAAATCGAAATCATCAGTAAAAATCTAATATCACTAGAAAACTTAAATTCAAGTTGAAGACGAAGAATAAGCGTTACTTTGTAGGCTTGACGTCCATTTTCAGAATTGCTTTGCAGACTTGGCTTAGAAAAAAATAGATAGCAGTTTTTACCTTTGCAATGAAGAAAATTCCAGCAGTCGGATTACAGCTCAGCAATTGCAGATAAATCGTAGATAGTTAGACGGACGGACGGACGGATGATTGAATAATGCAAATTGACTTGAGATCATAAGTTGTATATACATAAGCCCTTTTTGGATACTTCTTTACATTATGAAAAAAAAAAAACGAAAAACTTAGTATATCCCGAGGTTCCCAAAATTATTCCTCATGGATCACATGATGATTATGTACACAGAGATGTTACTCATTACACTAATGAGATTATATCTATATATGTATATTGCTGCTTTTCGTTCTTACTTGATTACAAAGGAGCATTTGTTAATAAAGTTTGTTTATATTTATTCTTTTATAAGCGCTTCATAAAAACAATTACTTTTACATCTATCACCAAGTGTTTGAACGCACTCTAATGCTATCATTCATTCTTTTGGTAACTTCTAGTAACCTGCCTGAAATTACCCAACAAGGCATACATATAGTATACACAAGTTAGTGTATCATAGCGAGTCGTTCCAAATTTATTCGTCGGCCTGTCTCTTAGGTTTCAAAACGAACACAATCACATCAAAAAACAAGAAAAATTCAAAACTGACAAAGCATTTAACTCAATAAACAAATTTGTAGTGAAAATGATACCGATTGCTGTTCCATTGACGATGTCAAGATTACCAAGGATAATTTTAATTTCCTCATTTACATTAAAGAAAAAAGGTTTTCCAGATTCGTTTCACTTGCTTTTCTTCAACGATGACGCTTGTTGACGCGACAAAGCAAATAAAAAAAGTCATGTACATATATATATTGAGGTCCTATCATTTTCAAAGTATTTTTTATCTATGTGATAACCGGAACCGCTTGTATCCCCAGCTTTTAGGAGGATTTGATAGGTGATCGAAACCATTACTATAGTTTTGTGCCGAAATCCCTGTCATTTAATCTCGAGAGTCATGTTGACATAAATGATTTTGGACTAAAGCAATATACCCCTAAAGGTCATCCAATGAGACGCTAGAAACGAAAGAACTAAGTCACATGTCAAACGTGGGATACAAGAAATGAATAGGCGCTTGGGTGCAAAGGTAAACCGACAATTTTATATTTCTAGAACTACAACTTAGTCATACATTATAAAAAGAGTGTTGCGGTAATGACAGACGTGCTAGCATCATTTGTACTCAGCACATAACGGTAGTAGGTTACTGGGCTACCAGTTGTATACAAATTTCCGAATATTTTCACAATGCCATTGATTGAAGAATACACTTATAGGCCCAATTGAAGTACTAAAGCGCAGACGGACAGACAAATGAACATAGCTTAATCGAAGCAATGTTTCAGTCTTGCAGTATTTAAATTTGATCAACTCGTTAATAACATAATTCTCTGGAGAAAGAAAATTTAGGTACAAAAGCAACTACCAACACATTATCAATCGCCTTTATATATGGTTTTAAATATAAATCAAGTACAATTTTATAAATTAATGTTTTAACACCATTTTAAAGTTGTTTGAATAAAAATAACAGTAACTCAAAAACACACTAAGTGGGGAAAATGCTATCTTACGTTTTTTTTTTTTTTTTTTTTTTTTTGTTATTCTTGTCGTTGGTAAAGTTGTGCACAAAGTGACCAAAAGCAAAACTTTCCACTGTAGAATAAATACTGTGGAATAACAATTGAAAATACTGCATAACAGCAACAAGGTTCATATGACTTTATGTATAGTTATGTATGAAAGGCAAATCTTCGGAATTTTGCTATAAAAACCTGCAAAACCGGAAAAACTATTGAAAAACTTTTGCCTAAAAAGCGAAAAATTTGTTCAAGTTATGTTAACGAAGTTAAGTTAATGAGAAAATTTAACAAAACTAAAACTGGACATTATCATAAACTGAGTTTTATTTGCTATTAAATCTTCATAAACCCCTTAAGGAATAGGATAAAGATCAGTTCAATATCACCTTCAAAGTTTTTTTCATGACTAGATGGGCCTGCAATCATTAATCTGGTTATTGCGAATGAAAATCTTTCACAAAAATGCATAAAAAAAAAGCCGAAAATTTTTAAGGTTCCATAGATTACCCGATTAACACTTCCCTTTTCATACGACATAGCGTTAATCGACAATTTTCTATGTAATTCGATTGATAAATTCGGAAAAGGCGAATAAAAATCATTGAATTTGCTTAGAGCAAAAAGATACCCAAACAGCCTACGTCCAAGCCAGAAAGAGGACCGATTGGAAAAAATGAGTGATATTTAGGCAAAGCAGTTAATTGCTTAACGGGCGTTAATGTCAAAAAAGCTTGAAAAGGTTTCATATTCTCAAATTTGCATTCCAGAGATTTTTTTTTTTTTTTTTTTGTAATATATGCAATCATGCAGGGGAGGTGTCCTCTATATGTGTACCACGATGATGGTTGAAACGAAATGAAGAATGAGAGCAAGAGTTAGAAAGTGACTTTAACCCAGTAAAAGTGTGCGCTCTACCGATAAGTTTCCTACACATGCAACACTGTAATGGTGAGAGAGAGATAGGAAAAGAGAGGAAGAAGTAGAGAGCGTGCCCTTAAACCAGTAGATGTGTGTCAAACCGATGACCGCTCTCTACATGTAAAACAGCAAAGGTCAAAAAAAAGTTAGAAAGTAAGACAAAGAAATGGAGAGTGGCTTTAGTGGCCTAGTGGATGTGCGCCCAACCGATAACTGCCCTATACATATAAAGCACAAGATGATGCACAAGAAAAGGTAAGAAATAAGAGGAAAAAGTAGAGTGTGCCCTCAGCCTAGTCGATAGCCGTTATATGCCGAGTATTTACCAAGTTCACTATGTGATAACCTCCACTATGTGATAACCTAAGGGAGGTTAAATGAATCGAACTTATAATATTCTCCGAGCTGTACTTTCATTTTGAAATATTGCTTGGTATTATTTGCATAAGAATTTCATATTATTTGCTGCTGAAGATAAACAAAAGATGGTCACATTAATTTCGCATACAAGATCTTATAAATGGCTTTCATTATATTAAATTGCATTTCAATATTGGCGATAATATGTAAAAAAGCAAACATTTTCTCGTTGCTCTTAGATTATATTTAAATATGTTTGGCACTATTTGAAAACTTTGTACATACGGTATTGTGGTGTGAGTGCATATCTACAGCATATTGATAGATTGCAGTTAAAAGTGTTAATTATTTAATAATAAATTATATTTGTTGTTATATTTGTTGTTATTGTTTTCGCCTTTACAAATTAAAACCGATTTGTTTATATTTTATTTATGACTACCGCATTAATTTAAAACGTTAATTTGCATGACTGCGGCAAACTTGTCTAATAAATCGTTCGATTAAGTAGCTGGATATACGTAACGAGGCGCGTGCACCTTTTAATTGCATTAATAATTATTTATTGTCATAATTGCTTTACGTGTTATCAGATTAATAATAATTAGTATTGGTTAGAAGACAAATGTACTGCTCTAAATACGTGAGAAAGAAAATCGCTTTCCCCTCTTAGCTCTTCATGCCCTTCTCAATTGAGTTTGATTAAATTAAAACGCTCTAAGTGCGAAGATCAAAACGATTTTCGCAGTCGTGTGATTGTTATCCATCGATTCGGGTGAGCAAAGGAGCTGTAACATACCGATCAAACAAGTTGCCGTAAGATAGCTCTCATAACTGACAGCAAGTCCACTCCAAATAACCTCAAAAGAGTAAAAACATAACCATATACGTGGCTAAGATACATTTAAAAGCATTATAATTTTCTCAGTAAGGTAACTGCGACAAGTTACCACAGTCTTTCATTCAATGAAAAAGCTGATGGTCTAGCCAAGGAAGCAATCACTGACGGAGAGCTTTTTCAGTATCATTATTTTCCTCCTAAAGAAGCCTCAAGGGCTATCAAAAAATCTCATCACAAGGAATGGAAGAATGAATTTCAAATTATAGCCGGAGCCAAAATCAGCTCTGTCCAAGTATGATCTCTGAGTCATGGCTTTCGGAGCAAGATTTAAACTCCTAAATCGCCTTCTCATAGGTCATACATATGACAAAGCTTATCTTGTTATAATTGTGCTCTTGCAACACATGTAGCTTAAGAGAATGTGCTGATCTTGAAATGTAGAAAATATAACAGTGTCACAAATTCAGCTTTTTCTCATCCTTTCCTTATTTAAAAACCATTTCCTTAGCGAAGGATAAAGGATGATTACTCAAAGAGCTGACTATCGCCAACTTCTCATGGAATTGTTGTAGAGGCTAAAAGAGGCCAAAAAAAAGGGAAACCAATAAAATTTTTATACTTTGTGAAAATTTATATGGTGTATGTGTTGTACTTTATGAGTAATACAAGTAGCACAACACGGGAAGTAAAGGTGTTTGCAGTTTTTGTTGGTTAAAAGTACGGGCATTATAAGCGTATCCTTTGACCGTTTTGGATCATTTTCAAGTCCTTTTCTAAATTTGTAGGCGATATCTAAATATTTGCGAAAGGAAGAATTTTTACCACAGATACTACACAGTTGAACAGACGGAGAAGCGGGCAGACGGACAGACGAACATGCTTAAATCGATTTAGAACATGATACTGATCCAGAATATATATATTTTGGGAGGTTTCTGGGTGGTCTCCTATTAGGCGTTGCAAATGCTTTAACAAACTGATTACACCGCACAAGGAAAAGATTCTAATGATTAGCCATGGTTTAGTATGGATTAGCAATGGTGAGCCAAATTTTGAAAAGCTTTCAACTGTCAGTTTACGCAAAGCTGCCTTCGCTCTGCAATAAATTCTATTGTTATTTTTCTACACCAGCAGCAATAGATTATTATTTGAGAAGTTTGGCAATCAGGTCCTAATAAATTGTCAAAGTGATCTAAAGGATAATTTAGTACATTACCCGCCAAAACAAATTCAACCAGATATTATAAGAGATAAGATTAAATGTGAGATGGGCAACCGTCGGCCCACGGGCCGTACTCGACCCGTAACTCGTGATGTAGTCGAGCCTCGGTCCTTTGCGTTTAAAATTTCAAATACTTTAATTTGCTCGTAAATAGATTGTATTTGCTTTCACGACCGGCTTTGCTGTGCAGTTATCAAATGTAAAATGTGTTTAGGTGAAACGAAAGGAATGTAAAATGACGGACACGTCACATTTTTAATAATAATAATAATAGTTGAGGAATATTCTTAGGAAATGTAGCAATTCGAGAAAAAAAGGATACCAAAGTGATCCTTTTTCTTAGACATATGTTTATGCAGACCATACATTTTAACCTTAAACAATCTCGGCAAGTTGCTTACGGAATTTTTTAAATTTCGTAAGCACTAGAGATTGTTATTTATATTATTATAAAAAAAAAGTGACTAAAAGTGTCCCTTATTCTCCTGAGAAGAACTCCCAATTACCAAAATTTTATTTATTCATTAAATGCAAAATGAAACTTATATTGTAAAGATCAGTTATATAATGAAATTTGAGAAAGTTCGCTATTGGCTAGATCTGTAACCAGCAATAGAGATGCGAGACAATCAAAAAGACTGCTTAGGAGTAAAAAGTTGACTGCGCTTTCTTCCACAATAAATCTAGATCATGTGTATATATTGTATATCTATTTTGGGTAATTTATGAAAACGTAAAATTGGTCTAAATTAAGAAATTTTTGTATTCACTGGGGATTCTCTGCTTAACTTATTGTCAACATTTTTAATCTCTTTTCTTAAACAAAATTTTTAAATTTAACGGACAAATTTGGTCTAAAAAAAAACTTACCTTAATATCTTGCAAATCATTCTTGAAATAATTTTTCAAAAAATTTTTCATCTAAAGCTTAAAAATTATGCCAGCAAATTAACGTTCGATAATTGTAATTTAATGGTCACTTACCTCCAATTTTCATTTTCCTTAACATCACAATCATATTTAGTTTTCGAATTAATTTCGTTGAACTGATTTCGGCCAGTAACAAACAACACACGATTTAATTAAAGTCTTTATCGACAATCACAAATATTAAGAAAAATAGTTTGCAATTTCTAAGAATATTTTTAATTTTACATTTTCAAGAGAAAAAATTAATTTAAATCATTTGTTAAATATCAGAAAATTGAAAACGAAAAATTTCATTTGCTTTTACACAATTATCAAAGGTAAACCACGCAACAAATAGAAAGAAACCGAAATTACAAAGTATATAAAAGGGTTGCCAAGCCTTAAAAACTTTTGCCATAAAAATGCTCACAGCCATAAGCAACTCTTTGGGAGAGCAAAGCCATAATATTTTTATAATAAGTAAAGACATAAACCAAGCACAATTTTTCATTAAAAAATTCAATGTGGAAATAATGAGCAAACAAATTTTTAAAAATACTCTCATTGAGAATATTGAACCAAGTTTCTCTCATTCTCATTTATTTCCTATTTTTTATTGGTGTGTATGCTAACAGTTTGGAAAAAAAAAATTTTTTCACAAATTTTAAAGAGTTCGTATTAAAATTTATCAAAGCAAACACGTAACAAATAAAACGTATTAAAGTCCTGACACAATAATTGCGTTAAGCGTTGCGAATGGAGCACGAACTCAATAATAAAATTGATTTTTTCTATTTAAAACATTTAAGACATTGTACGTAAACGCAAATTTTTGCAAACTTTGTGTGCATTGCTTTTGACAAGCAACACAATGACGCATTTTTATGAAAACAAGATATAATCATATATATGTTAATACTTTAGTCTTTGAAGTCATTACTTGCATTCTATTAAAAAAAAGGGAAGAGAAAATTACGTTAAATCATTTCAAATAAAATGATATTTAAAATAATGTCTTTTTTTAAAGAAATTTTTCACTTTATTAATTTTGCGCTTACGCATTACACTTTATGTAAGCAAACGCTAACTATATGATTTTTCTTTAACAACTCACGCAAGCTATGTGTTCAACTAATTTTGCGTTGGCATCCATTGTGGTTAGCACTTAACGTGCATTAATGTGATCTTTTTCAACTTTTGAACTTACAAAATATCTAAATGTTCACTATTTTTTTATGATTTTTATACCCTACACCAGTTGCAGTGCAATGAATAAATTAAATTTATACGGATGTTACAAAACTCAGCACACACACACATTGAGAATTTGGTTTCTCGTAAGATCGGTTCGTTTTCATGCGAACTCATTTTGTTATGTTTGGAATTTCTGTAATAATACAATTGTAAATATTCAAGATCTGGTACGCAAAGTATATAAATTGAACTTGCTAGTGCGCAGTTAAACACTCAGCAAATATTCAAATTTATGTTGTATGCAAATATTGAATTTGATGAGGGATTAAAGAAAACATAAGTAAAAAGCATCATTTGTAGAAAATACGATAAAAGATTTATGGATTTATTTGCTATAAGCATAAAGCCAACTTTCCTCTTGAGAAACACACTTATTGTTAGTTTGCGTAAGACTGCATAGTCTTCGATCAACTTGGGCCATTTGAGGTACCAGCTTGCGTGCGAGGACTTCATGATTCCAATGTTTCTGCCAAATTTTATAAAGATGGCTCCATTTTTGCGACCAGGAGAATATCTGCTATAGACGAACAGATTGATAGAAGGACATATGGACAGACAGACATTCTTAAATCGTTTGATCAGCATCGATTGACGTCGATCGAAAATGTAGATAACTTTTGGGGGGGTATATGCAGCTTCCTTCTGGCAAACGTTGAACACCTCATCCATCGATGATGGGTGGTATAAAACACTGAGTTGCTCAGGTTTGCTCTTATGTGATTAATTTTTTTTTTTTTTTTTGTTAATTTTAGGTACTGTGGGCCGCAAATGCAATCGTAATAGCACTTTAAGTGATGGCTGCAATTCGTTATGCTGCGGGCGGGGCTATAGTCAAGTGAAGGAACGTCGCGCTGAACGGTGTAATTGTAAATTCCAATGGTGCTGCAATGTTGAATGCGAAGAATGCCATGTCGAAGAGTGGATTAGTGTATGCAATTAATACTATGCTTATGCTTAATAAGATTTTTCTTTTCTTCTTTTTTTTTTCTTTTTTTTACAAGCACCTACCAAACGGACAGTATTACAAATTAAATGCATAATGAAAAACACAAAATCATTTATATATTTTTTAATTTACAATAAATAAAATGAAAAAAAAAAAAAACCGAACAAATTTAATTATATAATTTGTAAAAACACACACAGACAACAAGTATTTAGAATTTAGTGTAATTTTTATTAAAATCCAAAAAAAAAAAAAACAAAAGAAAAAAGAAAACACATACATACACACAACTCCTTCCATTTTGAAATTACAAATCAAAAGCTCCATATACTCTTCATACTTATGTAAATATTGCAAATTTTTAAGACTTTAAAAATAAAATAAAATAATTTAAACATTAATAAAAAAAAAGAAGAAGAAGAAGAAGAAGAAGAAGAAAATTATATATTGAATCGCGTATAAATTTAAACTTAAGAGGTTTAATAGGTGCGAATACTTACATCTGCAATTGTTCAACGAGAGCATACGTGATTTGTTTTATTTAACTAATTCGATTAACCTTAAAAGCCTTTAGGCGCCGTCAATGTATCTATTGCTTTAAGCACTTAGTCTTTTTACTTTGTTGTTTTTCTTTCCTCCTTTTTTTATTTTTTTTTTTTTTGTTTTTCTCTTTTTTTTTTTCATTAAGGGAATCAATTTTAGAATTTCTTTTACCTTCAGAAAGTATTTCCATTTTATTTGGCTTATTTTTCCTATAATTATTAACTGCCTTTATAGGGTTTCTTATCTATTTTAGGTTCCGTTCTAAATGTAAAACACTTTTAACGTAATTAGTAAAATATCAGTTGGCTTTTGGCAGCTAAGTGAACTGCACGTTTAAACGGTTAATAGCAGTATCAAAATTTTATGTTTGAATTAATTTTTGAAAATAAAAATAATAAAGAAATAAAATAAAATTAAGTGAAAATTCATTGAGTGAAAAGAAGCTTTTGTGTTTTTTTAAGTAAGCAACCAGCGACCAAAAAGAAGAACAAGAAGAAGAAGAAGCTGCAAGGCATCGAAAAAAGGATATATAAAAATCAAAAGTAAAAAAAAAAAAACATATAAGAAAACTTTAAAAAAAAAAAAAAAAATTAAATAAAATATTGAAAAAATTATTAAATGTTGATATAAAACAAATAATTAAATTAATTAAATTGGGGGAAAATGAAAATTATCCGAATTTTAAAATAATCTTAAGGACTCTTATGCCAAAATAGTAAAGATCATGTATATGCTATCAGCAAGGATAACGATATAAAGCCAATTATGTGGACTTCACATAAAGGCTTTTTATAAGAAATTTCATTACTCTTGGAAAAGAAAATTTTGGATTATCGTAAAAGTCGTAACTTATGCGTTATATGTACATGCATTAAACGAACGTTACATGGATGCCGGATGCGGATAATTGATATTGCAATACAGATTATGCTGTCAAAACTGTCTGGAATCATTTTTGGCACAGCACAAAGCTGGGAAAGACTTAATATAACGATTGCCAAGTTTATGGTGCAAAAACCGCAAGCAATCCTTACAAAGTTTTATGCCTTTTTCCTCCTGCTACATAATTAGTTTGGAGATATAAATAAAACAAGGATGACAAGGGCGACGATAATGATTCAAGACTGAGAAGCTTTTGCAGAGTTTCTCATAAAAATCGACGCTCCTTCTGCATAATGAAGTTGGAAAAATTTTGAAAAATACATTCGCTTTCACCAAAGGATCATCAGGACAATGATGCAACATTGAAAAATTTTTAGCAGGTTTCTTCATAAAAATCGTTGCTCCTGCTACATAATGCAGTTGGAAGTATTTGAAAAGATACCATCACCGGGCGACCAAAGTTAAGAAATTTCCTTCTACAGCTTTCGCTTATATCACAATTTTCAATAATAGTGCGTTACTTTCAAATCTTCAAGTACGATCTCTCACGCAAGGACTATAAGGATAATGATTTTTACTTTAAAAAGTAAAATTTCTTATGGCTGCTAATGAAATTAATATTGGGAAAATGATGCAATAGTGATTTATCAACAACTCAAAACTTTACGCTCTCAGAGAAGTCAAAACACTTTTTGAACCGTCTGGATTACCATGTAAGGATAACAAGGATAACGAGTATTTCCTTGAAAGAGAATAAAGACAGAAGAAATTTACCATCGATAAGCGGAGATAATCCCTACGATAAAGTAAGAAAATTCAATGTTTTTACTAAAGAAAAAAAACCAACATAACGAATGTGTCTCAAGGATAAGAGCAAATATTAAAAGAGATAATAGCTCGAGCGTAATGAGTTTCTAAGTTTTGTAAAAAAAACACGTAAAAACGCTAAAGTTGGTTACGGCCCAATATTAAGTATTATACATCACCTTTACATAACGAGTTTTAAAAATGCGATATTATATGGAAAAATGTCGGTCCGATTCGAATCATTTTTAATAGTGTACGTCCTTGAACCAAAACATGTTACTGCAGCAAATTTCATAAAAAAATATCTCAAAAATTGCGCACTGTAGGTTAAAAGCAAGGAAGTGGACCGACGGACAGAAATGTTAAATCCAATCAGAAAGTGGCTCCGAATCGATGGGCCTATCTCAAGTACTGCTGAGTGTTGCATACATTCGTAGACATTTAGCATGAACTTGTACCACAAGTACTATAGAGTAAAAAAATAGTGAAAAACTTATTACTTTTACATCATTATACCTTTGCAAAATGCTTGCAAAGCTTTGAAATGTGCATCGAATACGTCGAAGAGTAAATTTGATCCGCGGATAGAATCGGTATGGCTTTCATCCATCACCTGAAAACTTGTTGTCAAATTCGTTGATAATAACTCCTGTCAGACTGATTCCAAAATTCACGAAAATCGAGTCAAATGGATCCTGTCAAAAAAAACGGATCATTTCTACTTTTTGGAAGAAAATTCTTAAGACTCTTTTTCTAATGTGAAAAATTGCCTACTAACTAAACCTTTAATGTAATGACTGTCTAGCCGCCACAACTTTTCCTTATCGCTTGGAGAGCATATGAATACAAAGGGACAGTCGTCTGAGAGCATCCACTTAAGGATCTCTTTTAGAACAACATTATAAGAGTGAAAGCGCTGCTCGAATATAAGTCATCGATTAAAGTCCGTTAATGAAGAGGGAAAAGAAAACTTTAGTGAGTACAATGGATGGGATAGCACATCTAAGCACAAGTATGAATGATTGCAGCGTAAAGCGAATAAAAATAATTACAATTTCTGTATAAGCAAAGCTATTGAGTGGTCAGAAAGCTCTTCGGTTTTATGTAGAAAATATCAGATACGCGATCGTTGTTCTTCTGATATTTCATAAGTGATGCTTCATTTTGGATAAAATGATTTTGATTTAATAAAGAAACTAACGAAGCGGCTCTGATTGATGGCGGAAAAGGAAATAAATTAAATAATTTGCAAACAAGTGGAAACGTCGAAGGAACGTAAAATAAATGCCAAGGCTCCTCTGTCTTGAGAAGATTCTGTGCATTAAAAGTAACATCCTTTATGGACTCGCTGGCTATTTGTGTATTATGCTTGGGTTTAGTAAAATTTGAATACCGTGGGACAAATAACTGGTGTCATAATGTTTCAGGCAACCTAAAGCGTTGAGAATACGTGCATACTACATACATTCTTATGACAATTCTTTGAATGGCTCTAGAAACTTTTTTAATCGTAGACTAAGCTATTATTGCTTTTTGTATTGCGGAGCATAATGAGCTTACACAGATGTGCACGATGCTCAGAAAGATTTGAGAGAGATCCACTTTTTTCAATTCCGATCGATGTGAGTTTGTGTGTCCGTCTGTCCGTTGACTGTCTTTCCATGTATTCATGTGTTTAGTCCAAAAATCGCCATTATTGCGATATATTGATAAACTTTAGTATACGTGTGGATGTGCCCCAAGAGCGGATGCTATTGGAAAAAGTGCGAATCGGATATTTTTTTCGACAACTTCTCAGGCAATACTGCATTTTGAAAAGCCGTTACCTGAAGAACTTTATAAACGAATTAGTGTATGTTATTTAAAGGTGAGACTTGGCCAACTATGGCCACCTGCTGGTATATGGTGATACATACTTTCGTTAAGTTTCCTACCTTACCGCAGTTTTATGCAATAGCGACGCTTTTCAACATATTATGGAAGCATGCAGCGTCTTTTTAGAAAACCAAATTATTTTACCTCCCTAAAGAACATATAAAGAAGCTTTTTGATAAATATCCAGAAATGCTTCCTTGAAAGTCCACTCTATCTGTGCACATTGAGAAGTCCGGCTACGGATACGTTTCTAGAGAAAAACGACTTTGATTTGATAAATGCTGGTATGATCCACCCAAAAACATATTCAAATAGCAAAACCATGTACCCTGAAACGTTAAGCAATATCAGTCCCAAGTATCGTAAGCATTCTGGTCGATCGTTTTAAGCAGTGAGCAGAAAAATTTAGGTTTAAGTGCTTGTCGCAGAAATATTGGAAATTTCTGAGATTTTCCTAGGTTCACGAAAGCCAAAGGATGCTATAACGAACTAAATCTGTAGCATCAAAAAACATTTATTTAATGATTTTCTTTTGCCTCCCATTTGCTATTCTTTTTTTCCTTTTGTCTGCCTTCTAGAGTTTTTTCCTAATTTGCCCTTTTGCCCTCTTCTTCTTTGGCGCCGCTTTCTTCCTCATTCATTCTCTCTGAAAAAGCTTGAATCTAGGACTCACCTTTCAGTAATTTATACTTCGACAGAATAACAAATTTATTAAAGTTTCGAGCCTTGACGTATGAGATAATAATCAATCATTGG
Source organism: Glossina fuscipes (assembly GCF_014805625.2). Classification (NCBI taxonomy): domain Eukaryota; kingdom Metazoa; phylum Arthropoda; class Insecta; order Diptera; family Glossinidae; genus Glossina; species Glossina fuscipes. The sequence goes on from NW_023998416.1 coordinate 25,082,933, forward strand.
GATTAAGTTATATAAGAAATCTTATAGAAATGTGTAGATTGTACTTATATATGTTTAACTTTTTAAATATTAGTCTAACGGTTGGAAAGAAAAGCAAATATGTGTTCGTATTTACCTTATGATCAGTTACCGGATCCGACGAATAAATTTGAAATCTATGAAGAAATTGCGCAAGGTGTCAATGCTAAAGTATTTCGAGCAAAAGAGCTCGAAACTGAACGTGTTGTAGCTTTAAAAATACAACATTACGATGAAGACCATCAGACATCGATTGAAGAAGAATATCGCACTCTGCGAGACTATTGTACTAATCCAAATTTGCCCGAATTTTATGGAGCATATAAATTGGAAAAGGACGAAGGCCCTGATGAAATATGGTTCGCCATAGAGGTAAGAGTCACAATCATCTAAAAATCGCAAATAAGTACAGAATTTCCATGATTTAGTATTGCGGTGGCGGTACGGCGGTTGATATGGTTAATAAGCTGTTGAAAATGGATCGACGCATGCGCGAAGAACATGTCTCTTTCATTATACGCGAAACTTGTCGGGCTGCTATTGAATTGAATCGCAATCATATTTTGCATCGCGATATTCGTGGCGATAATATTCTGGTGACCAAAGATGGTCGGATTAAATTGTGCGATTTCGGTTTATCGCGTGAAGTCGATTCAACTTTAGGCAAACGCGGCACTTGCATTGGTTCACCATGCTGGATGGCTCCGGAAGTTGTCCAAGCCATGGAGGCTAGTATGTGAAAATTGTAAAAAATATTTCGAAGAATTGCTACTTATTAGTATTCTCTTCTAAAGGGGAACCGGAGATTACATCGCGTGCCGATGTTTGGTCTTTAGGTATAACCACAATTGAATTAACTGATGGTAAGCCCCCATTTGCTGATATGCATCCCTCGCGGGCTCTATTTCAAATTGTACGCAATCCTCCGCCTACGTTGTTGCGGCCGACCAATTGGTCGCAGCAAATCAATGATTTCATAGCCGAGTGCTTGGAAAAGAATCCGGAAAATCGGCCAATGATGGTGGAAATGATAGAACATCCTTTCCTCAATGAACTCTTTGATAATGACGATGAGGTAAAATTTTCTCAATTTTTAATCTCACTCTATAGTTTTTCCTTTCCAATCCAACAGATGAAGGCAGATATAAGAGAAATATTAAATGTCTGCCGTGATGCAGGCACGTTATACAAGGAACCTGAAATATTTGTAGATCGTGGCTATATAAAGCGTTTCGATGGAAAACCGGAACGCATGTACCCTGAAGATTTGGCAGCTGTTGAAAATCCTACTGAAGAAATTATTCTAGACATCCTACGGAGTCGTGTCGAGAGCAGCAACACTTATTCATTTATCGGTGATGTCTTGCTTTCGATTAACACTAACGATTATCAAGAGCAACTTGACGATGCTTTTCATGCCAAATATGCGTGTAAGTCGCGGTCCGAAAACTCTCCTCACATATTTGCCGTTGCGGACACAGCGTTCCAGGATATGCTGCATCACAAAGAGCCACAACACATTGTGCTGTCGGGTGAAAGCTATTCGGGAAAATCAACTAACGTGCGGATGCTTATTAAGCACTTATGCTACTTGGGTGCAGGTAATCGTGGTGCCACTGAAAGGGTGCAAAATTCTATCAAAATCATCCTAATGCTGGTTAATGCCGGCACGCCCATCAATAATGATTCGACAAGGTGTGTTCTACAATATTATTTGACTTTTGGTAAAACGGGTAAGATGAGCGGAGCCGTCTTCAATATGTATATGCTGGAGAAGATGCGCGTCTCCACTACCGACATGTACGTATTCGTACTGTTCATTAGTGTACAATGGAAAAAGCTTATCAAACATAAATATTTTTAGGAATCAACACAATTTCCATATTTTCTATTATTTCTATGATTATATGAATTCTGAGGGTTTACTTAAAGAGTATAATTTGAAATCCGAGCGTGGCTATCGTTATTTACGTGTACCAGCGGAAATGCAGCCAACGAAATTAAAATATCATCGCGATGATCCTAAAGGCAATGTGGAAAAGTATCGCGAATTTGAAACAATCTTACAAGATTTGGATCTGAATCGTAAGCATTTGGAAACCATCCGCAAGATATTCGCTGCCATTCTAAATATTGGTAACATCCGCTTCCGACAATCGGGTAAATACGCTGAAGTTGAAAACACCGAAATGGTTACACGTATAGCAGAGTTGCTTAGAGTAGATGAAAAGAAATTCATGTGGTCATTAACCAATTTCATAATGGTCAAGGTAAGCTTAGGTCTATTCAATCAAATTATTAAGTAGCGATTTTGACAAAAAACTCCATCATACACGTTATTCGGTTAGGGTGGCGTTGCCGAAAGACGTCAGTATACATCGGAAGAGGCACGTGACGCACGTGATGCCGTATCTTCGACTATATATTCACGTTTGGTCGATTGGATCATTAATAAGATCAACATGAACATGGCATTCCCAAGAGCTGTATTGTAAGTTTAAATTTAAACTATACGGGTTACAGAGTTTAACCATAATATGTTTCAGCGGTGACAACAATACCGTTGTAATTCATGACTTATTCGGCTTTGAATGTTTTCACCGCAACGGTTTAGAGCAATTAATGATCAACACTTTGAATGAGCAAATGCAATATCACTATAATCAACGCATTTTTGTAAACGAAATGCTTGAGATGGTAAGATTTGTTTTGATCAAAATTAATCCAAATTATCATATGAGGTTAAAGTTTTACTTAAGCTATCGCATGAAATAATGATTCGATCAATTAAAAATCGCATCAAATTTATATCTATTCGTAGTCAATGAAAGAGTTAAGAAAATTTTAATTTAAATTGAAAACATAACCTAACAATTTGGTTGCTTCACTTAAGCTTCACTTAAACTTAGGAATTTTAGTCATATGTTTTCTCTTAGGGTAAGTGTTGTAAGTGTAAAACCACTTAAGAATGTCATAGTTGGGCAAATCCGACCATTAGCCACCGTACATCACTTCGCCTAGTGCAGTTCACTTGTCTTGATAATAAGATAGCATAAATTACGAACTATTTTCGTGCAAAGACATGCTTTTCATGCAAGTCCGCAACTAGGAAGATGCCCAATACATCACAAGTTAATGATCCAAATTTAGCAGGATTTTTTTTTATACAAGGATATGCTGTCCTGATAATCCTTTTATATGTGAAGGTCTACAAAATTCACTAATGTGACCGAATTTCTTTATCATTAAAAATCTGGCATTCCAAGTTCAAAACCACTTCTTAACTTGTTTTTACAGGAGACGGACGGACATCCGTATGTATATGTGATTCATTCAAGCTTTAAATTGGTTTGCTTGTTTTTTTACCTATTTACACATAAAATTTAGATCAAATAAATTGATAGCCTAGTCCAATTGACTTTCGGAAATAAAGCTTATACTAAATATCATTACCAACTAATACTGATAATAAAGTCAATAAAGAGAAGCAAAGAAATATATATATATAAATAAACAAGGGGGCGAAAGAAAAAACATGTCTCACATCCAGCACAGAGACAAACCCCCACGCGGTACAGAGCTGAGTTGGTAGTAAATCGCTAAGCACTTGCAAACGTACAAAAATTTGGCAACCGATAATAGTGAAGAAATTCAATTCAATTATCGCACCACACGAAGATGTCAAATTTGAAAATTAATTTCGATACGACAGCCAAAGCTGTATGTATATTAAGAAGTGTTCATTTTGAGATTAAATTTAAAATTTTTGCAAAAAACTCTAATTCGTTGTTATTGTATTTTTTTTTTAAGTATATGATATAATATCATATTTATGCTATAGGCTTAAAGGTAAAGATTTGTATTACGAAGTCCTCATCTATACAAAATTTTAAAACTAAAAATCTGAACTTTGAGTTAAGCTTTACTAATCAGTTTGTTACTTTAACAAAACTCCATTTCACTAACATAAGAAAGGTTAAAAAATATTGAAAGTAAATTAAGTGTCTGTTCCGTCATTAAAATTTTATTTAATATACGCTTATGATGCGAAAAAATTTCTCATTTTAGGAAGCTGAAGATATAACAACAACTAATTTAAATTTCTACGATAATAAAACCGCTTTGGATAATTTGCTTACTAAGCCAGATGGTCTGTTTTATATAATCGATGAAGCGTCCCGAATGAGCCAAGATCAAGATTTGATTATAGGTAAAAATACAACACTGTTTGTTCTCTCTGTATATTCTATACACTATAATGGGCCGGAGCCGACCACTAAACAACCGACACCACTTTTCTGACTACAGTTGACTGACATAACGATTTTTTCAAAACAAATCGTTCGATGGAATATAATTGAAAAACTAGTCCGATGCAAAAACATTTTCAGTAATGTACGTCCTTGGATCAAATCACGCTAGTGTATCAAATTTCATCAAAATATCTCAAAAATTGTGACAAGTGAAAGCAAGAAACTGGAACGTACGGACGGAGAGACAAGGTTAGATCGATTCAAAATTCGTTATAATAAAAATGGGATATATCTCAAGTCCTTCTGGCAAGTTGTATGCATCCACGCATATAATAACTAATACATAATGCCTCCCAAGTGGTTTAGTGTGTATAATGATCGGGAAACACATATGGAATATATTGGAAAGAAAAGACGTTAACATACACTTTTATTATGAAAAATTTGAATTTCAATTAAATATTCAACTTTTGCAGATCGTGTTAGTGAGAAGCATAGCCAGTTTGTTAAAAAGCACACTGCCACTGAGATCAGTGTGGCTCATTACACCGGTCGTATTATTTACGATACACGAGCATTTGTTGATATAAATCGTGATTTTGTACCACCGGAAATGATTGAAGCATTTCGTTCATCGTGCGATGAAAATTTTATGGTCATGTTTACCAATCAGCTAACTAAAGCCGGCAATTTAACAATGAATTTCGAATCGGTACAGCATAAAGCCGATGATACGCAGAGGCGTTCGTATGTAAGACTGAAGTAATATGGAAATGAAAAAAAGGAATATTCTATACTTTCGATTTTAATGTTACAGAATTTGAATACTTTATCGTGTGGCGTTATATCGCAAGTTAACAATTTGCGCACTTTATCGGCCAATTTCCGTTTCACATGCTTAACCTTACTCAAGATCCTAAATCAAAATAGCAATTTAGGTGTGCATTTTGTGCGTTGCATACGCGGCGATTTAGAATATAAACCGCGAAATTTTCACGGCGATATGGTGCAACAACAAATGAAAGCTTTAGGTGTCGTAGATACCGTTATAGCCCGGCAACAAGGTTACTCGTGTCGTATCACATTCGAGGAGTTTCTAAAGCGGTAAGTTCAAAATATTATTTAACCTCGTATCGTATTTGTATTTGGATAAATGAATGAAAATATTTTCTAACGTTTAGTTATCAATTTTTGGCTTTCGATTTTGATGAGACTGTCGATATAAATCAAGAAAATTGTCGTTTGTTAATGATACGTTTAAAAATGGAAGGCTGGAATTTGGGAAAAAGCAAAGTTTTCCTACGTTATTACAATGATGAATTTTTAGCCAGGTATGTGCATCATATAGTTTTGAACTTTTGTCATAAGCCCCGCGCAGTATACATATATTCTAGATGATTATTATATATTTGTAAGTCGCATTAAACATGTTTATTTGTCCGTTTAGCGTATAGCGGTTGAAATTTCAGTATATATACAGAAGGAATACCTTACGATTAGATCCGTAGATGATCTTTAAAAACGATTCCAATTAGACTAATTTCCAATTTGATGATAATTGCATAAATACATAAAAAAAATGTTTCCAAGTGTTGACATCAATTAGCTGTGCCGGACGGACACACAAAAAAATCCAGAATCACTTTTTCAATCAATTTAAGCTTGTCTGTCCGTCTGTCCATACTGATCTATTGCTTTCACATGCCATAATTTTTAAAATATTTTGATAAAATCTGGTACATTGACGTGTTTTGATCCAAGAACCAATTATATTGAAAATGTTTCGGATCAGAGCATTTTGGGGCCTTATTGTAAAAAGTCATTATATACAGGGTAATTATTACTTTTTTTTTAATATATAAATTTAATATTTTAAACACAGACTGTATGAAGTTCAAGTGAAACGCGTCATCAAAGTTCAGTCTATGATCAGATCGTTACTGGCTAGAAAGCGGGTTAAGGGCGGCAAAGGAGCCAAAGGTAAGTCATTATTGTTCATATTAATAAGAATAAATTTTTAATATATATACTCGATGTTCTTTTTTTCATTTAGGTGGAAAAGGTGTAGCCGTGAAAGACGAGGCCGCTTTAAAAATACAAAAAGGTAAAGATACTAATCTTAATGCAGCAGTTGAATATTTAGATATAAGTGAGACACCCTCGGAGGCCGAAGAAGAGTTCGAGGAAGCACGTAAACGAGAAGCTTTATCGGCCGCAAAAGTGTCGCAACGTGAAAGTGCAATTTTCGATGATGACGACGATGACGAATAAACAAATGTGAAATGGAAGACTTTTCTTTTCTTTTTTGAAGATATCATTCATATGACTAAACTTTGCTTAGTAACGAAATAATAAAAACACGAAAAGATAAAAAACTGGAAAAACATGTCAATTTGTCAGGAAGGAAAATGTGTCGTTTTGGAACAAAAAAAAAACAAAAAACACAAAACAACTTAAGCAGCTTACAAACACGACTAATTCGTCCAGCATTACAGCGACTATGATATCATGACCTACTTGCAATAGGTAGCTAATAAGGTCGGACATCGTTTACATAAATAAGCTGACAAGGCGGCTTAAGGGAAGCCATTTTATGAGTTTACCTAAGCTACCATGACCCCTGTAACATTGGTGCAGACGTGAAAGGCTTGGAAAATAAATGAGAAATTAATTAAATTAACGCTTTATCGCAAAATTGACCGCAATCAATAATTTTCACCTTGGCGCCTTATCAACGATAATTGTGCGTTTATAAATAAGACGTTGTACACCAGCCCTTTCTTCATTCCATTAGTCTTTATTAGATAAAAAAAAAAAAAAAATAATGCAATCGTTTACCCATATTTTCTTTTCTCTTTTACGCGGTTTTGTTTTTATTTATTTATTTTTATTTATTTTTTTTTTTTAGCCTATCGCAGTTATCGTTCCACCGGACGTTACCCACCTTTGGTCAATGAGAAGACTGGTGTATTAAATAACGAGACTGCCGAATTCTTACGACCTTTTGCACGCAAATGGCGTGAGAAATCCCTATATCAAGTGCTATTGCATTACAGAGCGGCACGATTTCAAGATTTTGTTAATTTATGCCAACAGGTAGGCTGAGGAATAATGATGTAACATGAAAATAAAATATTTTTATTGCTTCTTATAATAACTTTGCTCACAACAGGTTCATATATATAACCAACGTATTGTAGCTGGTTTGAATAAATGTACACGTGCCGTACCATTTGATCGCATTAATACACGTGAAGTGCATTCATCACAATTGGGACCCATGCCGGTAAAAATATTTATATCATTTTCTTATTCTTCAAATATTTGATAAACTCAATGTGGTTCTCTAACTATAAAGTGATCTTAAGTGAACAGAAGATACTTAGATTAGGAATAACTCATCTAATGCTCTTTACTATGTCCATTTCCCTAATCACCTACACCTGCACAAAGTTATAAATTTAATCCTAATGCAGGTGATTATTGTTAAAAAAAAAATTCCAAAAATATCGGCTTAATGGAGCTCATAAGCAGCCTAATAGACCGTAGTGATTACTCTCGCTTCCTTTTCATATTTGCAAGAAACATAGATATGTCCTCTAACTTAAGGAAGTTTAGCAATTAAAAAAAAAATTTGTTAAAATCATTTTTGTCTCATATATCGGGTCTATAAATAAGTCCTTATTATTTTTTAACTATGAACATTTATAAAACTGTGACTTATTCATATCACATTCATTATCCGCCTGAGCGGGCGAGTAGGTAAGAACTACGACTTCCAAATCAGTGTTCGCTGCTTCTTCAAATCTCAAGTGTGGTAGATGTAGGTGTTCTTTGGTCTTAGCTGCAGTCAGTGCTAAGTCGGTAAAAGCATAAGACTTGTCAATGGCGCATACACCCACTGGATTACAACCACCATCTCCCTATTTCTTTCTCTCTCCATTCTTTCTTTCTAATCTGATGGATTTTCTTTAGTCGTAGCGGCATTGAGTGCTTAGTCGGTAAAGGCATAACACTTGTCAATGTTACCATCATTTCCCTATTTCTTTCTCTCCCCACCCCTTCTTTCTGATCGTCATCATGTTACACGAATAGGGGACATCCCCTGAGTGATTGGTCATAGTACAAAAAAAAAATTTCATATTTGTTGTCTTCAAGTTCAACAAACTATCCCTCTAGAGTGTGCGTGATAAAGCCTTTGGAAGTTTCGTATAAGTCGATTCTACGCCAAAAAAAGGCCAAAAATTGGAAAGGTTCCCTTTTTCTAGTTCATTCGAAGCATGGTGGATTGGGAGAAATGGGGGCAAAAAAGAATGTATATAATATTGCAAGCGCAGAGAACAATAGTGGAGACCAAAGGAATGGCTAAGCGTACGAACACTCGATCTTGCCGAGGAAACTTTACCAACATTGAACTGCGATATACTCTCGTCCCAGCTGTGCCGACAAAACTTTGCTCCTCATAGTCAATGCTGCTTTCAATTCTTGACTTTGTTGTCTGCCCTGAATCATACGAATCGTCAACTTTTCTTTCTATGCTTAGCGTAAAAGTCCAGATGTCCTTCAGCACGGAAGTTGGACAAATGAACAATATTTGCAATACATTGGCAAAGGCGTGTATTAAATTTACGCGGGCGGGCACGTTGCTCAGAAGACATTGAAATAGATCGACCTTTTACTATATCAATCGATTCAATATTTCAATTTTACGATCTCTGAACGTTCGTCCATCTAATGTCCATCGATATGTTCTTACATTCTTCGAGATATTTTGAAGGGATTTCAAACATGAACTCGTCTTGACTTAAAAAAAAAAAAGCTATTGAGAATAAACTAAATTAGATCGTTTGTACAACCTTTCGTTATACAATCGATTTTGAAACAATCATTATGTGAAAAAAATTTTAAATTTCTAATATTTCTTGGCAAAAAGTTTAATGTGCACAATTGATTTAGAATCGAACCAATTTTTGAATCACCTTCCAGAACTCTTTATCGCAGATGGCAATAAGTTCTGATTTACTTATAAGATTACCGCGCTAAGCTTATACTAAGCAAAGGTATTCCTCGAAGCCTTTCTGATATCTTATCTTCTTTATATTTGAACGATCATCGGTCTGTAGTGGAGTTGTCCCGCATCTGAAGCGGAAACTGGTCTGCTGAGCACTTAACGCTGAGCACAATATGGCTGCACGGTCCTCAATCAATTTCTTAGAATAAATTCGTTTTATCAAAACCCTTGTACCGACTGCAAGGAAATGTCAGAAAGCTCAGAAAGACGGACAAGCAAACAATTGGTTCGAAAAGTGCAAACGTCTTCACAATATGAACATGCCCAACACCCATGCCATGATGGCGGATATAAGAAGAAAAATCCTTGCATAGTCAAGGAAACTAAAGGGCTCATTGAAAACATAACCGAAGCCACGTTTATGACTATAAAAATTCAAAGGTTTAAAGGAAGATCTCTTTGATTGTGTATCTGCCTATATATCGATCCTTAAGAAGAATTAACTTTAGCAAAATTGATCCGACTTAAGGCGTTCGTTTTAGACCACCACACCATCAACTCGTTGATCCGATCTGTTCATTTCTTAAAAAGAGCCCCTAACTTATTATTTCGCATTCTTCAATTTTATGCGAAATTTAACATAATTAGGAAGTAACTCTTACGTCAGGTCTCTAAAAATTTACTAAAACTAGTCAAGAGACGTTCAAGGGGAGATAAATGCTCTTTTTTTATACATTTATATATAAAAGATTATATATTATATAAAAGCACTTGTACGAATATATGCGAAGATATAACACAAAATGTTCAAAAATATGCGAAAATCGAACGCCAGGTCTCT
>NW_023998416.1:25093455-25152372 GCF_014805625.2 Glossina fuscipes
TATCGTTCCATCAGACTTACGATACCAAGATAATCATAGCCTTAATTAAGCTACTCTTGTAATCGAATGCATGAGACAATCACATGAATAAAATTGAATTTAAATTTTAGGTAGCTTTACGTAAACTGCCTCTACGTTTGGATCAGATACCTTTCTATGATACTCAGTATATGGTTGATCCGGCCAACTCATTAACACGCCAAATAAACATCATCACATCGCCTTTAAAACCGTTAGATGAGGAAGAAGATTGGGACAGTCCATTGCAACGTAATCCATCCATGACTTCATGTTTATTAACCTATAACGCTTACAAGAAAGAACAAGCATGTCAAACAAATTGGGATCGCATGGGTGAAAGTGACGCCATATACAATCAAAATTTCTATAGAGATCCGCATACGTTGAAAAGGTAAAATGCAAATAAAAAATATAATCAAAGAAAATTCATCAGGTTGTGTTAACATTTTTATCACTTTTTAGAAATCAAATGCAAATGCAAATGAACGCCTACAGCAATTACAATATGTACAATAGCAACAGTAACTTTAATAGTAATTATAATAGCAATTATAATCAAGGGCCGCCGCAACAAACGTGGGATCCTAATCGTCAAAGTATGAGGCGAAGTTCTTTGAAAAATTATGCAGCGCCACCGCCACCACCGATGCCACCGATGAATCCTATGTATCGAAATGAAAGAGAAAGAACGCCGATGAATAGACCACAACACCATCAACAACAACAACAGCGCAATACGTATATTACCTCACCCTCGGATCCAGTACGAGAACTACAAGACATCATTAATAGACGTAGCTTCGATAATGATGAGGTAAATAAAGAAAGATAAATATATATCTGGATTAGGAATCGAAAATTCTTAATATTTTTATAGAATTCGGACGAGCCGCCTTTCAATTTTAAAGCCATGCTACGTAAGACAAATTATCCACGAACCGAAGCATCGAGTACTGTTTATGAATTTAATCGCTTCGAAGATCGTAACCATCAAGATCAATTCACATTTCAACAGCCTAAACTGCGTAGCACAGGTAACAAACGTTTTGATGAAAGCACCAGTACAAGCACATCAAATTATGCTGCCTCAAATAAATTTAGTCAACGTAATCCACCTTTAAAAGAATCCATGGATAACAAATCATCGTCCGTGGGGCGTTCGTTCGATAATAATACTGCCGCTAAATCATTTGAGGAAGCTGGCAGTTATGTGGACGAAGAAATAGCACCGGGTGTAACCATAACCGGTTATGCTGTTGACATTTAGATAACAAAATCCTGAAGAACTAGTTAAGTAAATAGTGTATATATTTAATATATAAAATAATATAAAGTAAAAATAAAAATAAAAATATAAGGTTCAAATATTTCTCTTAAAAAGCAAAAAAATATTCTCAGTTTTAAGAAATTTAGATACGATTGATCAAAATAACACATTGTATTAGATGTGGTCGCAGGAATGTTCCGATCTGAAACATAACACATTGGTATACCAATTTTTATGAAAATATCTTAAAAAATTCCCAATCGTAGGTTGAACACAACAATACAAAAGGGATAGACCGACATACATACTTCAATCAATTTAGAAAGTAACTGATACAGAAAGTGATTCTAAATCGATCGATTTAATGACAGCGAATCAATCTCATATCCTTCTGAATGTTGTGTAATATAGCCCGGAAGACAAGCCGGGTGCCGAGTATAAACCATGAAAGAATAAATCAAAAGTAAGTAATACCCAAGCCTAGAATGTATGCAAAGTTTATATATATATATATATTCTTGATCAGCATCAAATTCTGAATCGATTTAAGCATATCCATCCATCCGTCTGACAGCAAAAAAGAAAATATCGTCTACAAGTTTACAAAGGATTTTGAAAATTACTTAGAGGCGTACAAAGCCCGCCAATTTGCACAATGCGAACTAAGAATACCGTGGCTTTTCGTGTCTTTTTGTCGTTGCTCAGAAACTCCAACATATACGCGATACAAATTTTCTCAAAATTATTCCAGAAAAATAGAAAAAATCAGCCAGGCCCAACCAATATTCTAGAGTATGCAAATTTATATTTTTTCTTTTTTTTTCAATCTTTTATTGAATAGCGGCGATAGATATAAAAGATTCGTTCGCACCTTTCTCCTTTATTATATATTGGAACGCTTTAATTTTTTTCAAGTACTCTCGTCTGTCGTGCCCATATCTTGCATATTTGCAAAGAGTTATGAAAATGTGATATTATTGTATATGCAAAAACAAAGAGGCAACTGTCATCCAAAGTCATTCTAACCGCAAAGTTCGATCGAGATTCCACTTCCGTTTTAATTGCTTCATTAACAAACGAAATCGCCGTTTATGATAAAAAACGACATGACATAACGCCATATATATACATATAAATATGTCTTCTACCAAATTTGTGACAAATTGGAGTACATGGATGCTTTCATATATAGAAGAATAGGTTAATGAAAAATAAATTTCTATGATGAATGTCCAAATTTAAGGTCATAAAGACAAGACAAAACAACAAAACACTACTTTCTTCTTTTTTTTTTTTTACTCGTTTACATCTCCATTTGCTTAATTAACGTTTAATTATTGGGCTAAGAGGTTAAACATTATAAAGTCTTTATTTTTACGTTTTCAGGAAATTGGGAAATTTAAACAAAAACAAGCGTAACTTTAATTTTACAAGTCTTACAAGTCCATCTCGGGTTCTCTTAGACCTTCGGAATGCATTTTATGACCCGACATTTGTAACATAACACGATCTTCTAAATTTTTATCCAAAACAGACTTTTTGTTCGTATCCTGCAAAAAAAAAAGATATGTGAAATTTCATTTCATTTTTAAATTTTATTCTCCCTACATTTATATCTTCGTCGCTGTCTTCGCTGAGCTTCGGTTCATCTCCTACACCCCATACTTCTACGTTTTTAATACGAAATTCCTTTTGCTTGCTCAACTGAACGTAGTCCCTGAACGTTGTGCATGTCTCCGAACTTTGACCTTTGCCGTATTCACTGTCCAACCACAAGCCCCAATAGTTGAATTGGCCGCCCATGCCCTTAATTAAACAAATACTGTTTATTTTATGAAGCAATGAAGAGAACTGAAACCTACCAAGCCATTTGGCAAAGTTTGCTGATTTATATGCAAATACTGAAAATGGTCATTGTATTTAGTGCTCGGAAAGCTTCGCATTTCTGGGCGCAGTGTGAGCAACATCGATGTATCATCGCCTGCGTACCATAAAATCAATAACTAATAAAAATTTACATTTTACTTTAATGGCAAATAGATCACATTACCTCCAAAATTTAAGCCTTTACTCCAAGACTGTGGTGCAAAACCAGCAAATAGATAATTGTCTTCATCTTCCACCACCACCATTGTCGGTCCTCTATTTAATATTTTACCCAGCATTGTAGAAAAACTTTCACCCATAATTTTTGAAGAGAACAGAAAACGCCATTTGCTTCTCAAAGTGTAATGCAAATGGGAATTCATGTAAATAATGTGAGGAATTTCCATTATAGGCTTATAGTTTTTGTGCGCTTCAGTTAGGCCTTATAATAAAGTAGAAATTATTAAAAGACCGCTAATAAAAACGATTTTCTTTTTACCCTCGAGAGCAGGTAATAATGGTTCCGTATTGACTAATAATTTCTCTAATCGATCCGGTGCTCTATAACCATAAATATAAGCGATAATTTCGCGCCACATGATTTGAAAGCTGAAATTATATTGCAGAAACTTCTCCAATTCTTCTTCCAAAATCAATGTTTTCGACTCCTTGTAAAACTGTTTTAAAAACGCATTTGCAAGGCTTTCGGCCGTTTGGTCCTCATAGCGATAATCATGCTTCTTCCAGGTTTCAAAACTTTTACAATAAAAAGGCAAAGCTCTAATGTAAGTTTTAACAACGGCGCTAACGTACTATGCAGAAAAAGAGAAACAAGGACGTAACCCTTATAAAAGTGTAATACTGACTCTGCTCTAATAATGCAAAGATGTTACCTTTCGTACTTCCTCTAAAACGAGATTTCCGTCTGTGGACGTGCCTTTTTCACTTAGTGAATTTGCCAAAAAATTAATCTGTTGCGTTTTGTCATATTTTTCCATAATCAAATAAGGTTCTATGTATAAAGAGTAATCAATAGACGAGGGATTTTGACTGTTGGCTTTTTTTGGTCTACTATTAAAGAAATTTATAATATATTCCGTTATAACATCACCAACTATTGCACGCCAAGCAATCTACAAAGAAACATGTGCATTTCTCTTACGGAGATGTCGTAATTTATTCAGAGCATGTTTTTCTATTTACTCTTATTTGCTCAGTCTTAATATCTTTGGTGTTCCCCCCGCAGGCAAGTAACTTAAATGAATTTTCTAAAATGCGCTGTTCTTGAGGAGTCAATGAAACATATTTTTGCTGCTGCTTTTCATTAGACGCGGAATTACCCATTTTAATAACTACGAAAGAATAACGAAATATTAAAATTATTAATACGTAACATATGACAATATTTTTTTAAGATCCTAGAATTAACTAACAAAAAAATGTATACGTACCCGATTATAGTTCAAATTGTAAAACTTTCTATGCGTATATATACATTTATATAATTTATATATAAATATACATTTATATAATTTACATGAAAATATTTTAAGATACTTAAAATAAATTTTTTTTCCAATCGGCAATAAATATTATCAATTTTTCCAATCAGATGTTTTTGTTTACTTTGTGTTTTTTTTTTTTTCTATTTTTATATAACCTCCCTGGTTTCATATGACAACAATATCATTTCTCTTCCTTGTTTTTATTTGGCATTAAGTTTTCACTCTTAATTATAATAATGGTTATCATTGTATAGCTTATCCTGTCACATCAATATTATTATTAATTAATAAACATTAACTTAATTTAATATTGAAATAAACATAACTCTCTCAAATTGGACTTTCTAACTAAGTCCACAATCAATCATGGGAACAAAAGAAAACATAAACATTGTTTTGCCAATTAGACACTGACTGCTGTTTTCACAGGCTTGACAAAGGTTTCTAAGGTTTTTGACATTTTATTTTAATAATAAAAAAATTTTGTGAAAATGAAATATTAATTCTCTCTGCAAGAATAAAAAAATAAATGAAAATACATCTCGAATGTAATTACAACAACAGCAATAATAACCATAGCGAACGGAAGAACAACCTAAAAATAGCAACATTTCCTAGCGTCAACAAATAAGCATAAGAATCTAATATTAACCCATAATCTAAACTAATAATCGACTTTATTAAGACCCAAACTAAACAAAGAACTTTGTTTTCGCACTGGACCTTTATTTTTACAACGCGCGAATCATCTGTTCATCATTGGCTCGCTGAAAATTCAAGAAGAAGAAGACCCTTTTTCTCTATGTAGAAAATATTTATTTTCAAATATCTTCAATATTCATCGAACTTATCAAGAGGAAATAATGTGTTTGCTATCACTGATCAAGTGTTAAAACACGTAAGAGTTAGTTAGAATTATGAACATACGTCCAAGATGTCGGGAATGGCTCCCTTTGTGTACGCAACAACTACGATTGAGAAACCTGCAAAGAATTGAAGGCATTAATATTGGCGATGATAGAGCAGTGATTCGGGCGGACGCTCTATTATACTATACGTTGCATCAAAGCCACGAAAGCCCATCAATCTACGAAAGTGAAAAACTGCCTTATCGTAAGCATTTACAACAAAAGTGGGCGGAGATAGAATGTGCGGCGTTGCTAAAGTCTAATGTAAATTGTGTTTGCGTGAAGATGTGGATTTGGCAACCAAAAATAGAAGAAACAGTCACGAATGTTCACGAGGAAAAACAGGAAAATTCATCTGAAGAGCCCATGAGGTACAGATTCTTTTAGTTACTTTCTTTAATTGTAGAAATCGTCAAGTGAAGCTTTCGTTCTTTCTAGTGCCTTGACTCGTGAATATGTTAAATCCGGTAAACAGCCGCACTCTTACGATAAATTGTTATTTAGTTGGGCTGTGTACTTTTCGGGGCTCATTCCTATTTATCAACCAAATGAAACAAAATGCTGCGACAACACTTTAATATTTCAATTGAATGATGAGTTTTTCACCTCACCAGAACATTTTAGTGTCAAACATTTAAGCGATCAGTTAAATGCGAGTTATCAACGATTTTCCAAAACGGGAGTGCTTAATAGCAGTATGCCAATCGCTGATGAATTTTCTATAAACTCGCCGCATGTTAGTCGAAGCTCTAGCCCTGACATTGTTGATTGGCAGAAAGACTTGTTACGTATGTCAAAATCCCGTTATCCTCAACTCAGTTGTGAGAGAGGAAATGTGCATAGCAGTTACAAGCTGGACAAGTTATTGGACATTCAACAACTGCAACGTCAAAGATTACAGACTGAACGGAGAAGCATCGAGTTAACTGAGCATATCAAAATGATAAGTTTGCGTTGCATAACCAAAGATCAGTTGAAGAGAGGAACACGTACCACGTCACTAAATGCAAACAATTCTATGACACTAACTACCTCCTCCTATGAGAGTTGTTATCACAATCATTCCATGGGCCGTACTTTAAGTATGTTATTGGCAGACCAGCAACGAATTGAACCCAATCAACTATTTAAAGCCCAAAAATTACAGCAACAAATAGAAAGTCTGCATAGCAAGCATCGATTGCTAAATTACACGCGCTCCATTTATGCAAAACGTATAGAAGATTTAAAGCGTCAACTGGCACATGCCAATGGAACACGTGTACAATTACAGACTTCGTTGTCCGCAAAGCGAGACAAATTAGCAGCCAAGCAAGAAAAATGGAATGAATATTTGGCGACCCAATTCGAGAGAAGACAACGCAAACAAATCGTAGCTCAATATTTGGAACGCAGGAGATCTTCATTATGCATGGAACTAACAGAAATTTATCCTATTAGTCGTAATCGCGAAGGTTCGTACACCATATGTGGGGTACCATTTCCATCAGCAGATAGTTATGATTATGAATCTTCGAACGCCAACAGTTTTGTCAGCTCAGATAATGTAACGCCGTTGGCATTGAGTGCTTCGCTCGGCTACGTGGCTCATTTAGTTCAAATGATTGCGGTAATAACAAATCGTCCTTTAAGGTATAGTATTTTCAACAAAAAAAAAAAAAAAAAAATTATGTAATTTTTGTGAATATTACAATTATAGAAATCCCATCATCCATGAAGGCTCACACACTCGTATTCTGAATATCGTTAAAGAAATGCCCTTGATATCAAGAGAGTAAAATTTTATATCTACATTTATTTATTTATTTTTTTAATATTTACAAACGTTTCATGTTTGCAGATATCCACTATATAGTCGTTCCTCGATGCCAACCAGGCCAGTTAAACAAGGTATAAATCTGTTAAATCAGAATATTGCTCAGTTATGTTATGAAATCACTGATCTACGTTGCGATATGCGCGCCAGTATTGAGAATTTACTGCATATATTTAGAAAGTTAGCCGAAATTGAACAGAGCACTACGGAGGTGACAACTAAGTTAACCTCCAACAACAATAATAAATGCTTAACGATTCTTACAAACGATAAGCACCAAATACTTTATCATAACAATCATAATCTTCATCACCAAGAGGTGTGTTATAAGTCGCAAAATGGCCAAAGTGTTGCTGCTCTCACTAAATCGCATTCAGCGCTTGAAATAAATGCACTTGTATCAAAGCCTACAGCCATATCTCTTGTACATAGTTTGGCTTTAAATCCAAACAAAGTGTTAATTAATGCTGAAGATGGTACACCGCCTAATGATACTGAACTTGGTTCTACAAGTGGCAGCAATGAACGGTAGATATATGGAATTATTATTACCCACGAAATGGCATATATTAGATTTGACAAGTATTTTTATAGTGTGGACATACGAAGTGGACACTTGGAGTCGATATAAAGTTGTTCATCTTTTATAAAGTCGGGGTTACGATTTCCGTTACATATTGTTTTGTATAAGTTGTTCCCTTCATGCTAAAATCAAAAACCTGCAAATCACTTATGAACCCGCCTGGAACAACCAAAAACAATTAATAATTGATGCTTTTTTGGGTTACAGTATCGGACTGGATTTGTAAAATTGCTTACATATAGAAATGTGTTTTGAAGCATATTAGGCATGATGCGCTATCGACACGAATAGGTTTGGCACAAAGGCAATTCTGCTTGCATTGAAATTTGTTTTTGTCCACTTGATTAAATTTTCATGGACCTGCTAAAATCGTGATATATTAAAATATTGTCCTCCATTTCCAACTTTTAACTTTCAGAAATTTGGCAAAAATTTTATATTATTGACGGAGTCCATTCTCCTCTTAAATTTCTTATATTCATGTTTTCGATAAAACGATTACACTGTAACAACGTCATGTAGTTATTGGCAAGGATTTTTATGCCGTTATAGTATGTAACAGGACTTAATCTATTTTTGCAAATTTTTCTTAAATTTTGTTTTAAATTTTGTTTGTTGCAGAGCTTGTCGTTCAGTGGGCTCTTATAGCGATGAAAGCCTCGAGGAGGATTGCCATACAATGTCAATGCAATGTTATTCCAACTCGGATTCAAATTTAACTTTTCATAGTGTTCATCAACACATTTAAAACTGTTCGCTTGTGATACATTTTGTTGTTGTTTTCTTCTTTTTTTTTTCTTTTTTTACAAAAGTTTGCTTAAGTTTTACTTTTAAATCTGTTTTATGACTTTCTATAAGTTGAAAGCTTTATTATGTTTGTAAAAAGTAAACGAAACTAAATTGAAAGTATAAAATACTAAAAAAAAAAAATTCTTTAAAGTATTTTTTATATATTTTATTTTCCTCTAAATACAATTAAGATCTCTTATGGCCGACCTTTACATAAAAAACAACTGTATGTATTTGTATATATTTAGAAAAATATTTACTTAAATAATCCACAAAATAACTTAACCGATAGAAATGCTGGCTAATATGACTACAAATAAATTTTATAAAAATACGAAATTTGGTGAAGTTTTAAAACATTTTCAAAACATACTATAATAATTTTCTTGACTAAAATAAAATATTATATTAAAATAATTCACATAAGTCAGATAGAGATCCATGGCTAAAGATCTCTAATATTATGCCTTAACTATCCGTATTATTAAACAATAATCTTCTTCTGCTACTTCTTGCGTTAGGAGAGGAAGTTTTAGGTTCGATTCAAGCGTATTACATTTTTAGACCGATTTTGGCAGTGATCCTTTCGAAGTGAAATCATCATACTGGGCCTTTCTACACCATTTCGCTTAATACAATTATTCATATAATGAATATATATACATATATATATATATATTGGACAAGCGATCTGACATGAATCATTTTCTATAATTTCCTTTCATGTAAATTTCATAAAGAATTAAGACCTGTAGGTTGACAAGGTTACATCGATTTCGGAAATGTTACTAAGTCTGTTAGTACTATAAAAGACAGGTCTGTCTCGAGTCCTTCTGAGTGCTGTATACGTCATGTTGTAGGGTCTAAAAATAGACCAGATTATTTAGGCGATAATTATTTTGTTGCTCTTTAACACGCTTTCCGCTTCTTGTCTATTTTTGGTTGCAAAAAGCATGGTCCGAAAAAAAGTGAGCCGGTTAGCTCTTTATCTTATCTTATGCAGGACACTTTCGTAAAAAATAGTTTTTGTTGGTCTTATATTTTTGAATTTGCACAATCTTCGCAAATGTCCAGGAAAGATTTAACTGTTACTCTTGGCAACTGCCTTACGTTTTTTTCTTGACTGTTTTCCTAGGTATCGTGACATGACTTTTTGGCTGTTTCAGTGAGCCGTAGTTTCTTGCCAAAGGCAGATTATAATTATCAACACTTCGTTCTGCGTCATTCAGGCAAGTGTCAATGAATATACTTGGTCATGACCTTTACATGGGTTGAATAAAACCTAGAAAATCTAATTAAGAAGAACAAACTTTTTGAAAAGAATCTTATATGTTCCTTAGCACTGTCTTTGGCAACGAACTGTATTCTACGCAATATGCTAAAAACTATAAACAAAAAATACATTTAAACATAAAATACGTTTGCGTTCTTGTAAAATGTAGTAAAAAAATTACAAATCAATTAAAAATACAGCTCTGAAACTGAATATATGCTACTACAACACAGGGCGTCTCGAACATTATTGTTTCATTCATGTGCAATTATTATATTAAGTTAAACAAGTAAGCCTCTTTCTGCTTTTCACAACCCTACACGTTATTGCACTGGGAAGCCAGACTTGCCCAAATAGCTTGTTGAAAATCAAACCTTTTTCTAATTAAAATAAGGCATTTTATATAATAACTTTGTGAATTGGATGAAACCATTAAAGCTCGCATCTGGCAACATCAATTTCCATACGCGATGCAAGTCTGAGATCATAACTAAAATCAAATAATAAATCGAGTCATAATTTCACAAACATAAACAAACGGAACAAAAGGATAATTGTGTAATTCTAAATTCTAAAAAAAAAGAAAGCAAAATGCAGTTAAAACTATTGCTTCGTGTGCCTGCAAGAAATTTTCATATTTCTTATGGAAAATCGGTCGCTTCCGTCAACAATATTCTAAACGAGGGTCAAAATGAAATTCAAACCCAAGCCCAAGCCCATGAGCATAAATTGAAAATGTCTGGCTGGCAAATACATAATTATGGAGATTTCGATGAATTACTATTTTCGGACAGATTAAAGGTGCCACAAATAAAACAATCTAATGAATGCTTAGTCAAAGTTCAAGCGACTTCAATAAACCCGATTGATGTGGCCATGTTGGGTACGCAAACAAATCAACAAATTTTCTTCCGCATCAACACATAAAAAACCCTTTTATCTGTTTAGGCGGATATGGTGCTGCTGTGCTGAAAGTTTTACGTTGCCAGCCAAATGTTATAGAATTTCCTTTAACCTTGGGACGGGAATTTTGTGGAACCCTAATACAGAATGGCATGAGTGTTAACAATTTTAAATTGCCGGTCGGGCAAAGGGTGTGGGGTGTAGTTCCGGTGCAAAGTACTCAAGGAGCTCATGCTCAATATGTGCGTGTTCCAGATTATTGTGTAAACTTTAATTGTGAAATTGATATTTAATTTAAGCTAAAATTTTAATTTTTATGCATAGGTTGGTATGGTACCCGAAATTTTAACAAATACAGAGGCTGCTTCTGTTTTATATGCGGGTCTGACAGCTTGGTCTGGTATCTACCTTACCGCTCAGCTAGGAGGAGTTTGTGGTGCCTTAACTGCCGATGGCGGTGGCGCTAACAAACGTGTGCTGGTTTTAGGTGGTTCGGGTGCTGTAGGTTCTTTAGCTATTCAAATCCTGAGAGCTCAAGGTAGTCAAGTATTAGCTACCTGTAGCGAGAATGCCACAGAATTAGTACAAAATCTGGGAGCTGATTGTGTGATCGATTACCGTAATCCTTCAAAAATGGCTACTCTTCGTAATTTTGCGCCTTATGATTTAGTGCTTGATTGTTCTGGTCAGGGCTCAGAAGCTGCGGAGACTTTAGACTTTAAATACGATCAATACGTTACATTTTCTTCACCGTTACTGAGAAACATCGATAGCTCTGGCGTAGGATTAGGTTTATTAAAAAATTTCGCTAATATTTTGGAAGCAAATGTGAAATCACTAACAAACAGTAAAGGTTTAATCAAATATGGTTTCTTCATCCCAGCTCCACAAGGTATTGAATTACTAAAACAACTGGTGGAACGTAAGAAGGTTAATTTCAAATATATTTTGTAAGTGTAAACACTAAATTAGTTTTTCTTTTCCTAGCTTCTACCACTTATTGACAGTTGCTATAAATTTGAAGAATTGCCGGAAGCTTTCAAGCGTGTTAAGGCGGGTCATTTGCGTGGTAAAGTTGTAGTTACTCTAGACTAAATATTAATTTTGATAAGTGCTAATAAGTAAATGCGTTGCATTGATTCACTTTGGATTGAAGTATTGGTAGCATTAAGTAAATTATTATTATTAAAGACTGCACCGAGCTGATTTTTTATGGCAAAAAAAACAACAAAAAAAGACGAAAATATAGCGCAACGCGAAAGTAAACAAAAGACCTAACCCTCTTGCTTGATATTCCAAATATTTTAAAATTTTTAAGTTCTCGCACCGTTCCTACGAATCATCAAGTTAAAAAATTGCTTAATCGTCAAAAACACCAAAGAATTGTAGGAAGCTTTTGTAACTGGGTAGAAACATTTAATTGTGCCGACTAATGCGAAAGCTCTTATTTATTTAGAGATTAGAAGTGCACGAACTGCAAGAGTATTTTAAGGATACAATCGTTTTAATATAGATGTAACGATAACATAATTATAAGAAAGATATATTAAAGGTCAACACTTTTTTTTTTTTTGATGATCTAATTGCTTAAGCGATATTCATCGCAAGATGCCATGAAGCGAACTTACTTGTTGAATTTGTTTGTAGTTTTTTTTTACTTTGATAAATTTCAAACAGTTTTAAACTATTTTCGAATAAAAAGTACTTGTTTTTATTATAGATAACTTTTTTTAAATGTATTTTTATTATTTCCGTTTTTTAGTCTTTACCAAAAGATTCAGAATAGATAATACCAGTACGCGTAAATCATGTATATTTCCAATCAACATAAGCTTTTGTATACACAGATCCACCCATCTTCATCTTTCTTAGCCGCTTTGGTAGAAGGCTCGCAGCCCCGGTCCGGACTTCATAAAGAAAGTTGAAAGGAAGTCAGCTACTTGATGGCCAAAGACGGAGTTTAAATTTTTATCCATATGGATACATATATTCAAATCTAGTTAATTTGCATTTTTATGCAGAGATTATTATTATAAAAAAAAAAAAAAAATTCAAACAAAGTAGTCTTGAAATCGCACTGTGGGACTGTAAACAAAACAAAATTTATCGTGTTTACGAACATAGAACGATTTGTATTAGGTGTTTGCAAAAATGTTGGTCAGTGACTTCTACAGGTTTTAGGTGATAAAGACATGGGAAATACTAATGCATATAACGGTTGCATTCGATCGATGCGACCTTTCTCTACGTAAAATAACAGTTTTCCATTTAAGATAATTGATTTATTCAGCGCACACTGATGCTCAAATTTTTTCTGCTTTCCAAACTCATTACTTTTGTTATTTATTTGAAGAAATCTGCTTGTAAAATTGTACAGCACTAACAACTTTTCCCGACGAAGATCGGCAAGCAATGCTTCTTTAGCCTACTGAACGAATAAAGAAAATTTTATCCATTGTTTGAACTTTCTGGCATACATATATATATGTAAATTTTTTCATTATAACCAATCACTCTGGGGACTCTTCTAGCCGTGTAATACGGGAGGGACAAAAAAAAGTGAAGAAAGAGAAGGACGTGGCGGCCGCAGCGTAGTGGGCGCGTGCCAAATCGGGAAGTGTTATGTGTTTATTGATTGAGCGCTCGCACTGTAGCTACGACCGAAGTAAAGTCAACCGCTCAGAGGTTTGAACCCGCAAACACTGACCTGGTAATTGCGATTCTTGCCTATTCCGCTACTCTTGCGGATAATCTTATAAACCTCTACAAACAAAGTAGCCTTTATATAGCGACAAAGTTTATTTTCTTAGCGCTTTATAATGGAAATCGACAAGAATCATTAGAGGAGACATTTTCTGTTTGTGGTAAATTTGCATGACATAGGTCTGTCAAACAAATTCATTTTATAGTAAATGACGATGACGGTGGTGATGACTCTACGACTCTTTTGTCTATTCTCTCTAATGACTGCTGATAAAATTTTCAAATCCTAAAGCGAAGAATGAACGGGGTATCAGTATTGCTTTGGCCCGGCGTAACATTTTGCGACGATTAGTCCATTTTAGGATTGCACATGTTTGGAAACGTTAAGACAGAAGCTCAATATAAGTTTATTCTTATTTGCCGGCTACAAACCGAATGTCAAAGTGGTTGTTATCCGCCCACAATAGTGAAGCTAAGACGTGACATGGATATTAATTATGAACATCTGGAAGTAGAAAAAATTGTCTGGCTTACTCACTTGCCATGTCATGTCATGTCATGTTGTCAGGTTGTCACATATGGCTACACAAACTCAATATACTCCGTACTACAAAAAAGTGTTCTGGGGTATTAAACATAGAATCTATACTTTAGTGGTGGGAGGGAGGCGGGGGGTTAAACTATCTCGAAATCTTTCTTTAAGCAACGGCAGAAAAGCTAAAAGTTAAGTGACGGACATCACAATTAAGAGTCTGTCCGTTTCACATTTTGCTCAAGCAACTGCGAATTAAAAATTGTCCATTAAATACTAACACTTTTTTTAACTTTTAGGAGAAAAGTGCAAGACACACGAACATATAATATTTTCGAATATGTTTACCTGATTTGGAATATCGGTCGTCATTTTTCTGAGGTTACGTAGATTATCGCCTGAAACACACGTTATTAGCAAACGTACAAATCGATTTAATACGCGATTGATAAGAAAAAAAAAGCGAATAACAATAATAAAAAGGGAACGTTTTAATACGAAATTTCACGCATTTCTAATAGTTGATGACGTGATTTTACATTAATTTCCGTTTCCAATCTTTCCAATACGTTCATTGAAATTTGTTTAATACGTTTTAAAAAAAAACGCAAACGTATCTTGTATCTAAATAATTAGCTTAACGCTTTTAGCAATTGCTTAATTTTATTTTACGGCTAACAAATTAAATCGTTAACTTTCATTTTATTATTATTTTCTTAATTTTTTGGAATTTAGACCACATATATGTCGTTTTTGGATACGAACGTATACAAGACCGCATCAGGAAATGTAAAGCTTTACATGCTAACAATGTCTGATTATTAATAACCGATGATTATTTGTTCATGTTTGGAATTTTACATAAAAATTAAATAAGTAAGTTATGAGCCACATAAGTTTATTTGTTGGACCTCAGTCCATATAAGTTTCTCATAAATAGTCAACCCTGCAGAAAAAGATTTAATTTTTAATATTTTATAATGAAAATTGGTTCATAGCAAAAAAATGAATAATACTGCGGTATTTGGATCACATATTTTTAAAGCGCAGCGTATATAAGGGTTATCATGAAAATAAAGCCCTTGCATGGAGAGAAAGTATAATTTTTAGTTTTCTATTATAAGAACGGAAAAATAATATAATTTTTGAGGAGTAAATTAAGTTTGGGAACATTGGATCACGTCAAATGATGTTTTGGACATCCCCTAATATGCAGGCTTTCATGGAAAGTATACCTTTGCATGAAAAGAATGTGTAAGTTTTCGTACATTATTACCAAATCGAACGAAAAATTGTATTACGCGAATTGAGGTAGGGTATACTTTTCTTACTCGTTTTGTAATACCTATCTTACTTGTTTTTACAAGATCTAAACGTAAGCTCCATAGGGCCTGTAAAGAAGGCATATTCTTATTCAAACTTTTAATCGATCTAATCGGTCCCTATGCCAGACAGTCTGTTCGGGCAGTATTGTCAGATGTTGATCTAAACAATCGAAGTCGAACGTGTTTGGACTTGAGAACTTGAAGAACTTGAAGAAGCTCAATACATCCCAAGCGTAAGACATTTTTCTCGGAGTAGACATGGGGAACATAGATTCAAGTCATCAAACCAAAAAAATGATAGCCTTAAGAAGCCCGGTCTTTAGGGTTAAATTGTGTAAACTATTAATTATTTGATGACGTTTTTCTAAGAAACCATAATGTTAGGGCATTCTTTGTCTCTTTGATCCTTCTTGATGAACTGTTAACAGGTCAATCAAATGTGAGCGTCTGTCTTGTCGCTGGTGTTCATTCAAAGTGAAATAAAGCACTTCCTATCTCCTTCACTCTGTCAGTAACTTTTCTTTTCGTTTCTACATCTTCCCCGCTTTAAGATTTTTCACGTGAACTGGAATAATATTTAACTTAGGAGAATTTTTATCGGACATAGCGATACTTTAATTTGATTTAGGCTTACTTTGTATTATTTCTTTTCTAAATTTTAAATTATATAGTAGATGCGAACATGTTCTCGTTGACCTTTGTGTTTTTTTTTATTTGGTTGATGTTTCTAATCCGATTGCAATTTTCCAGAACGTTTTCTTTTAGCTTTTTTTTAATAACTGAAATGTTTTCTATTACTCACTATTTATAAAAAAAAAAATAAAAATTAAAAAAATTACTTAAATAATATTTTGAACCTTTGAAAACAAAACACAAACTTACTCAGTAACTACGAACGACAACTTGTACGCTCGTGTCAAGTGAGCGTTTTAAAAAAGTTCTTTTGTTCACTTATTATGAACTCACGAGATGAAAATTATAATCAAAATTTTTCTGGTTAATATTACGAATCGGAAATGTTTAAAGATTTAATTAGTTTCAAATTGATATGTCGTTCGGTTGCCAATTGCATTTGAACATTTAGACTGGCGTGTCTGTGCAAAATGAATGCGATCTTAATGTTATCAATAAATCGCATGATGCAAATAAATTATTGTACAATCAATTGCAAATGTATTTAAATTGTTAACGACAGACGAAAAAAAAACAAAAAAATTAAAATGAAAACAGTGTTTGGTAAATTATTTCAATTTAGCAGAGGGTGATCTTAGATTTTTCAATTGTTTGTTCACATTTTCCCTTTTTTCCTAGATCTTAAGGACTTTTTTTAAATTGTGGAATTATTTCTTACTATTTCGTCAGCATTAGAGAAATTGCGTTAGAAACATGACATTTTTATGAAGCGTTGCAAAATTGCGTACTGCTTCGCCAAAAATTACGAGAAACATGGGATTGTTTGGTCTGAAACTAACCAAATAAGAGAGAGATATGAATATTAGTCTCTTTTTCTCCCCCTTTTTTTTCTCTACATTACACTTTTCTGTACAGCGCTTTTTTAAGTTCAAATTTATATATACTGAATGCTTCTTACTACCCCTGTTTTCTTACTTTTTAAATCTAAATATACCGCAAGGTCTGCTTTGCTTTACTGCATATAATTATTATTATAAAATTTTTATTTTCAAAAAAGAATTTAATATTCTTTTAAACATTTCAACCAATTAGCATGCATCTGCTGCCGCTCTTTGCTGTTTATTATATTCTTTTCTTTAAGTTCTCTTGCAGACGATGGATGCAATATTGTTAAACATTGTATTGTGTTTGTTTATGTTGTTGAGGCGATTTTATGTTTGCAGTCTAAGCATGCATGAAATTACCCCACACTGAAGTGTATACTTTTTTTCCTGAATGCCAGGAGCGTAAGAGAAAACGTGAGCGAAGAAAAGGGTTGTCAAATTTTCCTTTGATATCATACCTAGTAACCTAATAAAAATGTATACCTCATTAACAAATGTTTATATGTTAATAATCAGTATCCATCTGATTGAAGACTTTTCACTTTGTTAGAAGATTTTATTTTCTCTTTAATTCTCAATATATTACTTGTGCGTACATTAGGGGTTAGTAGAAGCTATTTTGATCATAATTCACACAAGTCTGGTAATAGCGATTAGGAAAATCTATTAGTGTGGTTAATAACGGTTACTGGGGTGTGACCTTTACGCCTTGTATAGCAAAGGCATATTAAATTTATGCGGTTGTGACTCTCAGAAGGGCTTGAAATGCATCAAGATTTTATTGTACCGCTTGTTACCATATCTTTCCGTCCGTTTTTTAAATTTCTGCTTGAGAAGGTTTTCATTATCGCTTTAGGGAAATGGGAATGTACTAATTTTGCCTTTGCGTCCATCCATTTTTTTACTATACGCTACTTGCGGTGCAAGGGTATATTAAGTTTGCGTTAGTGTATGTCAGTGTAAGTCAGAAGGATTTGAAATAGACTAACCTCCTGGCAAAGCTTGTCTGTCTGTCTGTTCACCTCTCTGTGAATTTTTGTGTCCAACCTACAATCCGCAATTTTTAAGAGATTTTGATTAAGTTTGGTCCACCACCGCATGTCTTGGCCCAAGGACAAACGCTATTGGAAATGGTTGAAATCGAAAAACTTTTTCGATCATTTTCGACCGTACGAGGTCTTATTTTGAAAAGTCGAAAACTGCAGTGTGACGTAGAATATTTAATGGTGGACCGTGTGTTTTCACTTGTTCAGTATATGAGTTTGTATATACGATATATTAAATACGATTATAAAATTACTACCGCGTAAGAATGCGATTTGTGATGTTGATCAACACGAGGAGTTGATATAATGGCAAAACACTGCCTTTTAATAACTGGCTACAGTAATATCTCAGTGAAATTACTAAGGTTATTATAATTAACAGAATTAAAATGGTTATGATGATAAATCCGCTAAGTTTGATCGCTTTCGGGTACCTAAAGATAAATACATTTATGATTACTTTTTGAACAAAAATTGTATGACTTTACTGCACTTTATTAGCGAATTGTGTCGAATACGATTAATTATAAAATTAAATGTTATTTATATGCGTAAGAAATTAGTTTAACACCTGACAATATATTTGTTAAAATTAAATAAAACTTTTTAAATTAAATTCTTAGATTTCAATATTCAGTACTTGCTTATTCTATTTGCACTCATTGACACTAATTTTATAATAACGTGTCTGGGAAAACTTTTATGTGACCATTTCGCTTTAGGGCCAATTTAACATTTCAAAGTAGGACGTCATCTAGTCGATCGGATATATATTGATACATATGGGGAAATATTTATATCAAATCTCGCGATAGCATGCAAGGTGATTATGGGACTATAGCGATTTTCAAATCTAATTTGCGATCATTAACTGAGTATATATATATATATGCTAAGAATCAGCTGTTGTCCCCGGTTCCTATATTGATCACAAAAACAAATGCATAACTCGGTTATATTATTGTCATTTTCGGTGCTCAGTATAAACATTTACTAATTCTTGACGCCTCAGTTTGTCACTGATATAAATATGCAGATAATCCTGATAAATATTTGTAACTGATTTATAAAGAGTGCTCGTTATATTATCAAATTTGATCTGTGAAAATTTATTAAGATATTGGAAAAAATTTCGACTTGTTTTTCTAATATTTTCGATAAACGTAATTTATATGATTCAACAACTCATGTATATTATGAATATTCTCAATTTTTTTTTTGTTACATAGTCTTTTTTTAGTCGATTTTGAGAGGACGCAGTTCACCAATAAGAATAAATACACTTTTTTAGTACGAATCCCAAAAAAAAATTTTTTTTTAGTTATTATTACTATAATTAATTTATTCAGCGAATAATTTCTAAAACTAAAGTCTTAGGGCACTAGCATCTAAGCTTAACGACTTGAAGTTTGAACCCACGACCATCGAGTTGCTAGTCGAGACTCTTTCCCTACTCGGGCACTCAGGCGGATGATATATTTTTTTTTAAATTATAATTTTGACAGTTTCTTACAGAAGCTTATGTATACAGCAACAAAATGCAATGGGGGCAATACAATGATCAGAAGTCGGTTGGCTTACACGCGACCACTGACAGCAAACTTTATAACAACAAAAAAACCAACAGAGGACGTCAATAACCAATGAAATTCTTCATTTGAATCAAATCCGACAGTTTTGCTAGACATATTGGACGTATGCACGGAACATATCTCTAAATTTGCCATATGTCACATATATTTTTTACACGATCATTTTTTTTGCACAGTTTTCTAAGGAATGTGTAAAAAAAAAGAGTTGGTTATATGTCTATTTTGGACTTTTATTTGATGTGATTTGTACTTCAGCGGGACAGTAAAAAAAATTACAAATGTAGTAGTAGAAGTCAATTCATGAATAGTGGATATAAATTTAAGCCGATCTCTTGTCTATTTTCTATCGAAACTGAATAAGCTTTACGTAAGTATGGGGCAAATTTTTTCTCTTATTATTTCGAACCTACGGTCATGAATGTAAACAATTAATCAGCACATATACGAATGCAATATTACGTATTTTGAGATGTAGTATACGTAGAATATTTTGATTCCTCTTAATCTCTCTTCCTTTTTGAGATAAGTCAAGTCGAAAGTTACTTTTGGCAGTATTTCTCTTGGATACTCTTTTAGTCATGCAATTTTTTTTTTTAATTTGTAACAGAGAGCATACACATATACACGTGTACATACAGTCGCCTGATATTTTCCCACATATATTTTCTTATAATAAGTAAACTGTTATCATCATCGGTAAATGTGTTGCTAGAGCGGTAGTTGTTGTTTTTGCAATTAAGCACCGATAGAGCATGTAATGTGCGCCATGCATCTTGTGGCAGGTGAAATGCTTGTTGTCGTTTGAAAATTTGCAAAAAAAATTTGAAAGTGACCCAAATCGTCTCAATGAAAGGATTCGCGTACATCGTCCATTGGCTTTTGCAACAACAACTTTGAACATCTTCGCTTTCCGTATTTCTCGTTCATTTCTCATAAACTACAACAGATACACGGTACAAATTTTGACATTTACTCTAAAACATAGAAAAGATCAGTCACGCCCGCCCAATACTATAGAGCATGGAAATTTAGTTTTTCCATTTTTACTATGTTTTCGGATAACGACGGGTATAAAAAATTCGGTAACAACCAAATATCATTTTCTTACCTGTTCTATACATTTTGTATACAGCAAAAGCAGAAATAAATTCTTCATACGTTCAGCGCAAGAAAGCTTTTGCACAAATTTAAGATATAGCGCTGATGGAGCAGAACCTCTGACCAACGTCACTGAAAAAACTGAAAAGTAAAATTTATATAGTAGCAAGTTTTAAATATTCAGTATGGGAGTTCCTTGACCTATGATCAGTTTAACTGATCAGGAAACTATTCAATTGACATATTAGATGGTGTAAATTGTCGCAAATTGGGAACTTTTGTATTATTTTTCTTCCGAATTAAAGCTATTGGGGCAAACGTTAAAATTTGATCTAAGCAACAAACGGATATGGAGAAGGACCTACAGCGAATATAACTCACACACTTACTATATACAAACGATGCGACAATTTAACCTTACTTATAAATTAATTATAAAAATTCTTTCGCTGCTTCAAACAATGGTCGAACTTTGCCATAATAATTTGCCATAATATTTATGTACACCATTTACGCTGCCGTTCTGAAACACTCGAAACGCAGATGTCGGTTTATTGCTGCTTTAATAAAACGCTATATTAGCATTAATCTGATGTTATTAAGTTATCCCTCTCTGCTTAATCTTTCTCTATATCTCTCAGCCTCATTTTCGGATTCTCTGACTGTTATCGCTTCCTACATCAGAAAAGTCATAAAAAGGGCATTCATAAGAATATACAGCAAACCAAATTTTACTCTCAGAAAAGTCGAAAAGGGCATTCATAAGAATATACAGCAAAGTAAATTTTACTCTCAGAAAAGTCAAAAACAGCATGCATAAGAATATGCAGCAAAGTAAATTTTACTCTCAGGAATACAGAGAAATATTTGCTCGCTGTATAGATTTTGTCTTCTCAACAGCTGAAAGCAGTGAGCAGTGAGTGTAGCGGGTGGCATATCTTTTCATATTCGTTTTCTTTTTTAATGCACTTAATAATAAAAATGAAAACTATAAAAGCCTAAGAAAAATAAATTTCGATTCAAACTCATTTTGCGTTCGAAACGGTTTGGAAGTCAAACAATAACAAATTGGATTAAATTTCTGCTTTTGAATCTTAATGAAAGTGAAATTCGTGAATTTATTTCCGATTTAATAAATTTTCATGAAAAAAAAAAATTGTTTTTCTAAACCCGAAGGAAAAGAGAGCAAAATAGAAAAACTAACGGATGTTTTCTTTTTTTTTTACATACAAACAACATAAGTAAAAGAAGAAAACGCAGCGGTTACTACATAAGTGTTAAGTGTAATACGAAGAATTTTTTCATTATTTATTTACATTGAAAAGAAATTCTTTCGAAGAACTCTTTTTGTTTATATGTTTTACTGGCCGGACCTACAGTAGAACATTATTCGAGTGAATTAACAAATACCCAAAAAATTAACACAACTTTGCTCCTTTTTTTCTACATAAAGAGGAAAAGGACAAAACAAGCGGCTCTACCAAAGCAGTAGTAGTAGTAGTAGTAAAAGCGCAGCAGTTAAATAATCGCCTGATTTTAAGGTATGTATCCTCTGAAATATTAACCCCTTGCGAATACACATAAACACAACATGTACACGCACACATACGCACAGTTATACATCGCTTACATTTACTTATGGTTACTTTTATGCATACACAAATAGTGGTGTCATCCCAATCTATGTAAACTTACTTGAACGGTTAATTTGTAAGTGAATAATTTCTTTATAAACAAATCTAAAAGAAGCATCATATTGCAATAGAAAAAACCAAAAAAAAAAAAATTATTAATATTTCTATAGAGCCTATATATTTGGATGCTAACAGAACCTAGCCTTTTTAATTTATATGCACTTGGACTTGAAAAAACTGGGAAGATTTTTGAAAAGGTTTTACTTTCATGCAAATTTAATGCAAAGCAAAAGAAATTGATTTAAAAAGATTTTCTTCTCATTCATTACAACGCTGAACAGAAGACAAAACAAAAAGCAAAAAAAAGCACATAAATGTGCATACATACGCACGTATAATAATCACGCCACAAAATACCAATAATGCTTGAAAGAAAATCTATGTATAACTGTTGTAACGGATTTATGAATAAGAGGAGAAGAGAATTGGAGAAAGAACTTGTGAAGAAAAGATTTGTTTGTCCGTGTACTTAAACTTTATTTAACATGATAATTTTTTTTTTTTTTTTAATTGTAAATTTTCCCCGATATACATATATAATGAAATCCTATAGTATTGTATTGATTTGTCTATATACCATATGTGTATAAATATAAATGAAACCTTATACTGTACAATTAAAAATGTTAAAGAAAACCAATTAGATACGCGCTTAGTTAGCAGCGTGTGTGCATAAAAATTGATTCGGAAGACTTATCAAATAATTTGATTTATATATCAAATGAGGAAAAAGTAATTACATTCGTAACAGAGTAATCCAGAGAAGAATTACAGATTGTAGATTTCACAGGGTAGAGCGGCCGCGTTAAGCCAGGTCGGTCAGCGTGTTTATACAATCATTTATTATATTTGAGTGCTTTCATTTACGAATAGATGATCTTTAGCGAATACTGCATATAAATATCGTGCGAATATATAAAAATAGTTATGCATAAACAACGAATTATACGATATGTGATAATTAAATTTTTTCGCAGCACAAGATGGACATAAACAAATCAGGTTTTAAATACAATGGTATAAAGTGATGATAGTTAATCCAGAATTTCGTTTTAAAAGTAAACGATTTTTTTTTTTTTTTTTTATTACCCATTATGTGCTTGAGGCTTTTGGTAATTACTTGGAGAATTATGAAAGAAAAAGCAAGCAAAAAAATTATGGTAGCCATTATATACCCTACATCAGTTTTTGAATTAAAATATTAAAATTAACTTCTTTCTGAAAGCCTTACTCTTCATAAGGACTCCTATTGGGTATGATATCCAAAAAATCGACCGATGTGATCCAAATTCGGTAAAATTGATTTTTTCGTCAATTTACCACTCACCACGAAATATTGAAAATTAGACTTCTTTAGCATGTAAAGATACGTTTTTCGTAGGAAGAATTATACGGGAGTGTGTTAAAAAATTGCCACAGCCAAGCCAAATTTTTCAAACCAACTTCGAATTTCGAAATGCTATTCCTCAGCGACTTTTGTCGAGAATGTTGGAAAATTGCATTTTTTAGGAGTGGGCGCGCGCGCCCCGTGGTCGAAAAACTGATCAGATCCGAAACATTTGGACGAAGACACGCCAGAGTATCAAATTGCATCAAAATATCTGATAAATAGCGACCTGCAAACATAAGAAAACGATGAGGACAGACGGACAAACAAGGTCAGATCGATGCGAAAAGTGAATCTGAATGAGTTGACATAAAAAGCGGGTCGCCTAAAACTTAATATACTCTTGCAGCACAAGTGATGTGGGGTATAAAAATGTATATATGTATATGTTTGTTTTATGAACCATCGAGGAATTCCGCGATTCTTTAAATTTCTTAAATATTTTCGAACTTTTCGTCTAAACCATAGAACAGATTTAGTCTTGATCGCGACTAATTAAATAGCTTTTCGCCCTTTGTTTTGTTGATCTTCTCATTTAAACGCCTTACGATTTAAATTATAAAGCGAGTGGAATTGAAATCGAATGTCATAACATTTTAATTGATAATTTCGTACTGATTGTATTTTTCTTTACCGCGTAATAGGAATCTTAGTTATAAATAATACGTATTAAAAAAATGAACTTTTTTCTTTCCTATTACATTGTGCACAAAAGTTTCGTAAAAATTTATTATTAATATTTTATTACAAATTATTTTACTAACGTCATTTTTGATAATCAACAGGTGCTTTCGTATATTTTTTCGGCGATAACCTCAGGAAGCCTGCGCGCGTTATACGGATTACGGTCTTTAAGCACGTTGCAAAAATTTGAATGAAAAGTTGTTTGAAATATTGAAGAATAGAATATGCTTGATATTTAGAAACTTTTTTTTATTTACTTCTCATGTTGCGCAACTATTTAGTTTTTTTTTTTTTTTTTATTAAAGGCGCACTTTATACAATTATTTATTTATAGCAAAACCCGGTAGACTTAAGGTACTCTTGGCGACAATCTTGTGCACCCATCAAAAATTGCGAAGTGGTGTAATCTTTCGATTGATATGAATGTGCGTTTTTAGAAAATTTTCCCATTTTTTGGTTTTCACGACAGTATGACAATCAGTTTCAAATTAAATTTTTTATATATCAATGCCAACTATGTGCTATTTATTATAGTTTCAGGAAATTATAATAAAATGAGGGAAAATACTATAATGGGTTCGGCCCACTATCACCGCCCTACAATTCAAAATACGACTTTATATAAGAAGTGATCAAACCGTTTTCAACAGCGCCCGTCTTCAGGTCAAAGTACTTCAAAGTACTTTCAATTTCAGCAAAATATTTGAAAAATTTCGAATTGTAAATTGGAAACCAAAAGCATGACTGACAGATGGACAATGATTCTGAATCGATTGGTATAATAGGAAGATGGGTCTATCTCCAGCTCTTTTGAGTGTCGCATGCATAATATACGCTTGTACCACAAGTGGTGTTGAATGGATGGACGGAGAGAAAAAGTTACTATACCCCACTTTTGCCGCAAGTAGTCTTTCGAGTTACACGGAAATGTCAACATTTTCGAATATTGCTTCAGATTTTTGGCAATTCTCGGCTAATGGTCAAGCATGGTTGAGTACTGAAACGACAGACAGACGAACACAGGCAATAGTTGCGCTTTAAACTGACTAAAGAAAGCTTTTACGAGTTTTAATAGCGGAATAATAAATTTAAGAACGTATTAAATGCAGTTACGGTATAAAATGCATAAATAATTCACTTATAGCGTTGAAAACTTGTCGCATAA
The DNA here is from genome assembly GCF_014805625.2 of Glossina fuscipes. Lineage (NCBI taxonomy): Eukaryota > Metazoa > Arthropoda > Insecta > Diptera > Glossinidae > Glossina > Glossina fuscipes. The sequence goes on from NW_023998416.1 coordinate 25,119,130, forward strand.
GTTGTAAGCATTAGCGTGAATTTTAGACAATTATCAAGTATAGCAATTAAATAATTTTGATTTTATCGAATTTTTGATTTTATTCATTCCATCATTACCAACCAAACAGCGAATGACGAAATAATGTTTCTATATATACTTATCTATATATGTATGTATATATATATAGCAAATATTTTTTTATTCTCTCTATGCCCTAACAAAAAGTTACCCGAAATGAAGACAACTTTTTCCATGCACTTAGCATTAAGGCGTGGAATGACAATATTTCTAACAATTTTTTTATTTTTTATGGGTAAATTTTTGTATATATTTGTATATATTTGTAATGCCGATAACAAAACAACAAAAATGTAGAAATCTTAATGTATTTGAAAAAAAAAAAAAGAAAAGAAATTTACGCTTTTTGTACTATATCAGAGTATCCCTTTCCATTAAAAGATAATTTCGATACATTTTAATGACAACGCAGTTTAAAATATCAGGAATCGCGAATCAGTGAACCTGTAGGCCGTCCGCTTCAATGGATTTTCTTAGCGAGTAAAAATCATTATAGCAAAAAAAACAAATTCTTGCTGAAGTTTAATGAGAAAAATATTAAAGCGCAAGCATTTAATTTAAGGCTACCCGCGACCATTGAGTTGTTAGTCGCGACCCTTTGCTTAGTCGGGCACTCAGCCGGGTAAGGTTTGAAAATTGTATTCCTTTTAGTGCGAATTTTCACATTTTAAACATTTTTTTACTAAATTTTATTGTGATATCTGTTGAGAGGTGAAATGTTATCGGTTTTATACCATGCGTCACTTCTGGTAAGAGCTCATTAAGTTCGAGCGAATGCGTGCAATACACAAAAGGACTCAAGATAAACGCACCTTTGATTATATCGATCAATGCAGAATCGCTGTCCGTCTGTCTGTCCTGCTTTCTTGTTCAGCGTAAAGGCAGCAAGCAAGACGTGTTTTGGCCCAATGACGAATTGTATTGAAGGTGCTTTAAATCGGGACGCTTTTCCGATCGTCTTATTTGCAGAAGCCCTTGAATGAATAATTGCATTGTGTTGTAGTGTGGGCCGTAACCCACTATAAAGGTTTTCTTTGTTTAATTGTTGTGAATGTAAATAACTCCCTATTATTCGATTTGTCGCCTTGAAACTAAGAATACGTAAAGACGTGGTAAAGGGCTCTAATAGCACACTGACATTATCTGCACATAAAAATTCCACAGTGATATCTCTCGTCACTTTTGACAAAATGTAAGAGAAGGATATATGAAAGACATTGTTTGGAATGAAAATGTTCCCAAGTAAGACCTCAACAAAATGACTGAATGACTAACAATTTTACAAACGTAGCTAAGTATTACTTATTAATTAAGTTATCGGACACTATGCGTTTTTCAATCGGTTTTATTGATAAACTCAAGCCTTCCCGACACAGAGAATAGAATTTCATTTAATTAACATAAACAGGATAGGAAGTCCGGAATTTAGTTCGGTTTACTTTTTCATAAATTTTTCACTATTTTTTACCTTCTGTTTACTTATAAACAAAAATTATATGTTTATAAATCGAAATTAATCGCTTAATAATTTCAATACAATGTAAAGGGCAGTAATTTGAGGTGAAATCAATGTAAACGCATTTCACTTCATCTATTAATAGATTTCCACACTGACTTAATAGATTTTCACATTGCACTTCATCTATTAATAGATTTCCACATTGACTTCCAATTAAATATTATGTGGAAAAGATTTCATTTATAAAACTTTCCTTCTGTTTTCGAGTAGATGCTAAAAAATGCGGTGCAAGCCACATATAATTTTACGTTTTTATAAACACCACTGTAAGATGGTGAAATAGTCATTTGTTTCCAAAATATATCCAGAATACAAATGGAATATTCAGAGACCCTATAAAGTATACCTATTCTTGATCAGCGTGAAATTCTGAGATGATTTAGCCATGATTCAGACGGTCTGTGTGGTGTTTATTGTTGTCACTCTTCCGGTCGCAAAAATAAAGATATCGACTTCAAAATTGGTAGAAGCATTGGAAATTTCTACATGCAGGTTGGTATTGAAAATTGGCCAAATTAGTACAAGCAGAAGCGCGCAGTCGAGCGTAAAATGAACGCAACTCCGTTTTTTTTTAACAAACATTTTTTGAGCTTTTCTCGTTATTCGGAAATTATTAAAGTTAGAACCCTGAAATTCTCCACATTTATTTCACGAAGCACTCTACTCACAAGTGACAAGTGATTAAATTCTATTTTTATCCCCACCAATGTATTTTCACTTCTTTGAGGTTTTTTGCTCATTTATCGTAAGGCAATCAAGACCGAATGTTTGAAAGTATTTTGTACGCTCCTTAAATGAAGATATGTTATCTGCCTGAAAATGGGTTAATTCTGAAAGGATATGGTAGGCACCACGATTAATTTTTTCTTAACCATACCAGCGATATGGGTATCAAAAAAAAGAACTTTAAGAGCACAATGCGAAAAACATAGCGGGAAGGTTTGCGAGATTCGTCACCCGCCGAATATAACTTTCTTACTTGCTTTTTTTTTTTCTTTTCTTTTGTAATATCAATTTTCATTTTTTGTATATTTATATAAAACTGTATATCAAAAATGAACATACTCTCCTATCAGCTACTTGCCATCTCGAATTCAATTTCCATTCATATGGAAATTTACTTTTTAAGAATGAATTTCACTCTATTACAATCTTTCTAATGTGCTACAATTATAAGTGTATGTGAAAAAAAAAAACATATATATATATATATATATAATTTTATAGTTTACTGTTAACGAAATAATGTGTTAATTTTATCGAAAATTGTTTGAATTGCACTTACTTTCGCACTCTTTAGCATATACAAACGTTATCTGTACACGTTGCAATTTGTTATTGCAATGACGTAATATAGAATTGTGGCCTGATAGCATGGTATACCGGTAAAGCAATGTTTATCATTTTAACTATTGGTTTTTACACAGAAACTCTCTTTCCTCCTAATACTTACTTATTTAGGACAAGCTTTCTTGATACAGGCCTGACTGAGCAATGTGTAGAAAGATGGATTTCACAATTTTATGCGTTCAAGTTGAAATTGGCCCCGGGGGTAATCAACAATGCTCCTAACATTTTGTGAAAAAGTATTTCATATTTCCAACCTATGTTTCTTTTTTTTCCATTGAATAATGAATGCCAAGGGCTGATATTGAACTTATCTGTACGCAATTTACGGAACTTCTATTTGTAAAATCTTCAATGAACTTAACACACTACTCAGATGTTAGATATGAAAGATAATAAAAGAAAAAATTTTTTTTTGTTACGATGTCGTCGTTGTTATAGTTATTTTCTGTTAATAATCGTATGATGTTTTTGCTGACGTAGTTACATGCAGTCGTTTATTCTATGTTTGGGTTTGGGTTTAGGTGAGAGAATAACGTTAAATCTGTAAATATGGCTCTTGATATTTGCCGTTGATTCGCACATTGCCGCGTAAAATATACCAAAACAGAGAGAGTCATCTGACAACAAATACAATAAAAAAAAAATATATATATATATATATATATACATATATATACAGACTGAAGCTACTAACGTTGATACGAACTTATTTCGTCTCTCATGGGTAAACAAATGAAATATTCAAAAAATTTACTGCTCAAGCACATGCCATGTCAAAGTTAAAAAGCTTCTCTTTTTCTGTCTTTTTCTTTTTTTCTTTTCTTTTCTACAAAACAATGTGTAGTAATATGTTTGAAGCAAATACAAGCCCCAAAAATCACCTGATTTTTCTTTACTATCCTAGCATTTCAATTCCTTTGTGTTTCATATAAGCGAAAGGGATTACCGGTTAAGTATTGCATTTATTTGTTCTCGAATGTTTTTATAAACTCTTAAAGAGATAATAAAGAAAAGAGAGTATGTTATTAAACATATTCTCTTCTTTTTCAAGCAATAGATAGACTTTGCAATAATATTCAAATTTACATTTCTCTTAATTTTAGATTTTCATACTGTTGCACGGCGCTAAAGCAAACAAAATAAATCCTTCACAAGTTAATCATAATCGTCAGCATACCAACAATAATAGCAACAACGCAAATAAAAACGATTCTCAAAAATCATCTAATAAAGGAAAATCTTCAAATCGTCGAAGAAAGCGTCGCCAAAAGAATTCTCAAAATTCAAATTTTTCTGAAATCCCACAACAAAACCATCAAGACGACGTCGCTAAGATAGTAGTAAAGGATAATCCTTCAACAACATTTCCGTTTCACTTCTCAGCAAGTAATCCAAATTACGATTCTTCTTCTTTTCCTCTTGTGAACGGACAATTGCATAAAGATAGCAACATGCCTGCCCGTTTTGTAGAAAATTCAGAACCTAGCGTTCCTATGAACTTGGAAAACCGTTATGATCATCCGTCTTCAAATGGAGTGAACAGTGATATTGTTATTACTGGCATATCTGGTCGTCTCCCTGAAAGTACTAATATTGAAGAATTTAGAAAAAACCTCTTCGAGGGTGTCGATATGGTTAACGATGAGCCTAGACGTTGGTCGAAAGGGCTTTACGGTTTACCAGAACGTAACGGTAAAATTAAAGAAGAGGATTTAGAAAATTTTGATCAAACATTCTTTGGTATACATCAGAAACAAGCCGACGGTATGGATCCTCAGATGCGTATGTTGCTGGAGTGCACTTATGAAGCTATTATCGATGCTGGTCTGAATCCTGCGGAAATTCGCGGTACTCGTACTGGCGTTTATGTGGGCGCCTCGAGTGCGGACAGTGAAAATTACCAATTATCTGATCCGGATCGTGTTGATGGCTATGGTTTAATTGGTTGCGCCCGTGCGATGTTTCCTAATCGAATTTCATTTTCCTTTGATTTGAAAGGTCCTAGTTATTGTGTTGATACGGCCTGTTCCAGTTCTTTGTACGCCCTGTCCCAAGCCTTCGCGGATATGAATAGCGGCAAATGCGATGCAGCTATAGTGGCTGGTTCAAATCTTTGCCTTCGACCTACGATGTCGCTGCAATTTAAACGTCTTAGCATGTTGAGTGCAGAAGGCAAATGCAAAGCTTTCGATGAAAGCGGTAGTGGCTATGTACGTTCTGATGCTGTCGTTGTTATACTTTTACAACGAGTTTCCGTTGCCAAACGTGTATATGCCACCATCTTAAATGCTCGAACCAATGTAGATGGACACAAAGAACAAGGGATCACTTTCCCTAATGGCCAAATGCAGAACCAACTAATGAGAGAAACATACGGGGAGATTAATTTAGACCCTGCGGAGGTTAACTACGTAGAGGCTCACGGTACCGGCACCAAAGTGGGCGACCCGCAAGAAGTCAACTCTATTACAGACTTTTTCTGCAAGAATCGCAAGTCTCCCCTGTTAGTTGGGTCCGTAAAATCAAACATGGGCCATTCCGAACCGTCTTCCGGACTATGCTCTATTGCTAAAGTGCTGTTAGCCATGGAGCAAAATGTTTTACCGCCAAATTTACATTATAAAAATCCCAATCCTGATTTGTACGGTCTTTTGGACGGCCGACTAAAGGTTGTGGATAAACCTACCCCATGGGAGGGTGGCATTGTTGGCATCAACTCATTCGGTTTTGGTGGAGCTAATGCTCACGTTATCTTAAAATCAAATCCTAAACCTAAAGTTATCACTCCAACTGTAGGACCTCCCAAACTAATTCTATCCTCTGGACGTACTTTTGATGCAGTTCAAGAGTTTTTGGAGGACGCAGATCAACACAAAGATGATGACGAATATCTCACTTTAATTAACGATATTCATTCACGGCCTATCTCGGGCCACTTTTATCGAGGCTTTTCTGTTATGGATAGCAAGGGTACATTGCAAAAGGACGTCGCCGAAATTAGCCCAGAATCTCGACCGATTTGGTTTGTGTATTCTGGTATGGGTAGTCAATGGGCTTCTATGGCCAAGGATCTAATGGTGTTTGATACTTTCAAAAAAACAATACATCGTTGTTGCGAGATTTTACGTCCCGAAGGGCTTGATTTGATGGACGTTTTGACTCGCTCTACAGAAAAAACTTTCGAAAATATCTTAAACTCCTTTGTCGGCATTGCCGCAATGCAAGTGGCCCTAACTGATCTCCTGACTTCATTAAATATAGTGCCGGATGGTATTGTTGGTCACTCCGTTGGAGAAGTGGCCTGTGCCTATGCGGATGGCTGCTTATCAATGGAGCAAACTATTTTAGCAGCCTATTGGAGAGGTAAATCTATACTGGATACTAAGTTGCCTAAAGGCAAAATGGCGGCTGTTGGCCTAAGTTGGGAAGAAGCTCACAAACGTTTGCCTGCGGACTGTTTTCCGGCCTGTCATAACAGTGCTGAAAATTGCACCATATCTGGTCCTGAAGAATCTATAGACGCAGTATGTCAAAAACTAACTTCTGAAGGTGTATTCGCACGGGCGGTGAAATCATCAGGTTATGCTTTCCATAGTAAATATATTGCCGATGCTGGCCCTAAATTGCGTAAGAGTTTAGAAAAAGTAATTCCAAATGCCAAAAATCGTTCTCCACGTTGGATAAGTTCCAGTATACCTGAAGTTGCCTGGAATACTGCTATAGCACAGCAAGCTTCAGCTGCATATCATGTTAATAATTTACTCTCACCCGTTCTTTTCCACCAAGCGCTTCAACATGTACCCAAAAATGCCATTTGCATTGAAATAGCTCCTACAGGCTTGCTTCAAGCCATACTCAAACGATCGCTTGGCAGCGAAACGACTAACCTTAGTCTGATTAAACGCGATTATGAGAACAATCCAGAATTTTTCTTGGCTAGTATCGGTAAATTGTATGCGGCTGGTGCCCAACCGCAAATAATGACTTTGTCAAAACCAATTAGCTATCCTGTGGGACGCGGGACACCCATGTTAGGCTGCAAAGTAGGTTGGGATCATTCTCAGAAATGGCACGTGCCTAAATTCGACAAAATGACCTCATCGGGTGAAACTATCATCGAAGTCGATTTAAGCAAGGAGGAAGATGCGTTCTTAGCGGGTCACACAATAGATGGAAGAATTCTTTTCCCCGCTACGGGCTACATGACATTAGCATGGATGACATATGCCAAAATGCGTGGTAATGAATTCCAAAACACACCCGTCGTAATGGAAAATGTGGTCTTCCATCGTGCTACAATACTTAACAAGGAGGGCGTAGTCAAATTTGGAATAAATTTCTTTGACGGTACCGGAGCATTCGAAATTTGCGAGGGCGGTAGTTTGGCTGTTTCAGGCAAAATATCCATACCCGAAAACGTTGATAATGAACAACTACCTTTAGATCCCCTGCCTGTTAGCACCGTTGCCAAAGAGCTCTCCACGAGCGACGTATACAAAGAGCTGCGTTTACGCGGTTATGACTATGCTGGTATATTCCGCGGAATTACTGCTTCTGACTCTTTGTCCAGCACAGGAAAACTACAATGGGTGGACAATTGGATTAGCTTTATGGACACAATGTTGCAATTCAGTATACTCAGTAAAAATCTGCGAGAATTGTATTTGCCTACGCGTATTGAGAAAGCTATTATAGATCCTAATCATCATTTGAAGGAGATAGCCAAACTAACTCCAGAGCAACAAACTAAAGAAGGTGTGCCTGTTTATATGTACGATGATATTAATGTAATTAAGAGCGGTGGTATTGAATTGCGTGGAATGAAGGCTTCTCTGGCTCAAAAGCGACCTTCAAATCAGAATCCTCCTACCTTGGAACGATACACCTTTATTCCCAATGAAAACGGAGTAGACCTTAACGAAAACCATGAAAAGGCTCATTTCCATGCGCTTTCTGTTGCTTTGCGTTTACTTAATGAAAATTCCAGCGGTGCTTTAAAAATTAAAGGCGTTGAACTCGCCGATGGTCGTAACCCAGATAGCTTATTAGCTGCTAAAATTGTGCAAGTCCTTGAAGGTGAACCCTCTCTGACGGCTGAGATCGCTGTTGCCACTTCAAACAGTAACGAAGAAGCCATTTCTGCAGCACTAGGACCGGACGCAGGAGTACGAGTAATTAATAAAAACATTCTAAAAGAACCCGTAGACCAGAATAACCATTTCGTCTTTGGTGTCGATGTGTTATCTCGTCCTGATACTGCTGTATTGGTAAACAGTTTAGCTTCTATTAAAGATAATGGATTCTTAATATTTGAAGAATCCGCTTATGGCTACAGAAATACTGGTCGTAATTTGCTGACTGACTTCGGTCTGGTAGTGGCATCTGAACAAAGTTGTGGAAATTCTCGTGTCCTTGTAATGGCTCGTCGTCCAGTAGATCTTAAGCAACGTAAATCTGTTGTGATTAATGTTACCGAGAAAAATTTCGATTGGCTGGAAGAACTTAAAGGTGCTCTCGCAAAAGCAGCGGAAAATGAGCAGTATGTCTACATAGTATGTCAAGGAGAAGAGGCTTTCGGGGCGGTTGGTCTCATGACTTGTATTAGAAGAGAAAATGGTGGAAATTTCGCCCGTTTAGTATTCGTACAGGACGGAAATGCCAAACCATTTTCGTTCAATGACGCTTTTTACACCAAACAACTGGCAAAGGATTTAATTAGCAACGTCCTAAAGAATGGTCTCTGGGGAACATACCGTCATATGAAATTGGAAACAAGTGCAGCCACTTTGCAGGTCGAACATGCATATGTGAATGCTTTAGTTAAGGGTGATTTGGCTTCACTTAAATGGATCGAGTCTCCTCGATCGACACCCAACATTTCTAACGATTTTGAACTGTGTACCGTCTATTATGCTCCGATAAATTTCAGAGATGTCATGCTGTCTTCGGGGAAACTGTCGGCTGATGCTTTGCCTGGTGATTTGGCACAGCAAGATTGTGTGTTAGGTTTGGAATTTTCTGGTCGAGATTCCAAAGGTCGTAGGATTATGGCAATGGTACCTGCAAAATCGCTGGCCACTACATGTGTGGCTGCGAAAATTATGACTTGGCAAATTCCCGATAAATGGAGCATGGAAGAAGCTTCCACCGTCCCTTGTGTTTATTCCACAGTCTACTATGCCTTAATGGTTAGAGGTCAAATGAAGAAGGGCGAAAAAATTCTAATTCACGCAGGCTCCGGAGGTGTAGGCCAAGCAGCTATTTCCGTCGCTTTGCATCACGGTCTAACTGTTTTTACAACCGTCGGTAGTAAAGAGAAGAGAGAATTCTTAAAGAAGCGATTCCCCCAACTTAAAGACAACCATATCGGCAACTCACGCGATACTTCCTTTGAGCAAATGATTATGCGTGAGACAAAAGGTCGTGGTGTGGATTTGGTGCTTAATTCTTTGGCCGAAGAAAAATTGCAAGCTTCAGTTCGCTGCTTGGGTCTGAATGGTCGGTTCTTAGAAATTGGTAAATTTGACTTGAGTAACAACAGCCCCTTAGGTATGTCTGTATTTTTAAAAAATACCTCATTCCATGGCATCCTATTGGACAGTGTCATGGAAGGTGAAGAAGCAATGCAAAAGCAAGTAGTTGAATTGGTTGCGGAAGGTATTAAAAATGGAGCTGTAAGACCTTTACCAACTTCGGTATTCAACGATCAGCAAGTGGAAGCAGCTTTCCGATTTATGGCTTCTGGCAAACACATTGGAAAAGTCGTAGTTAAAATTCGTGATGAAGAGCCCGGTTCTAAAGCGATTAAACCACCTACACATTTAGTAAACGCTATACCCCGTACTTACATGCATCCCGAGAAAAGTTACGTCCTTATTGGCGGTTTAGGAGGTTTTGGTCTGGAGCTTACTAATTGGCTAGTGTTTAGGGGTGCCAAGCATATTGTATTAAATTCAAGATCGGGTTTGAGAACAGGCTATCAAGCTTTGATGGTGAGACGTTGGCAAGAGAAAGGTGTTAAAGTATTGGTGGACACTAGTGACGTCACAAATGCATCTGGCTGCAAACAATTGCTGACCAATGCAAATAAACTGGCCACAGTTGGTGGTATTTTCAGTTTGGCTGCTGTGTTGCGTGATGACATTTTGGAAAATCAAACTGTTAAAGACTTTAAGACTGTTTGCGATCCAAAAGTTACAGCCACTAAGTTATTAGATCAATGTTCGCGTTCTTTATGCACTAGCTTGGATCACTTTGTGTGTTTCTCTAGTGTATCGTGCGGCCGCGGCAATATTGGTCAAAGTAACTATGGCCTAGCAAATTCGGCAATGGAACGCATATGTGAAGCAAGACAAGCAAGCGGCTTTCCTGGTCTAGCTATACAATGGGGTGCTATTGGTGACACCGGTCTAGTTATCGAAACTTTGGGTGATAATGATACAGTAATAGGTGGCACATTGCCGCAACGAATGAACTCTTGTTTACAAACCATTGACTTATTCCTACAGCAGCCGCATCCAGTATTGGCTTCAATGGTGGTCGCCGAAAAACGTAAATCAGATCAATCCGGTGGCGTTAGTTTAATAGCTAGTGTAGCTAACATTTTGGGTATACGCAACATCAAAAATATTCCGGAGAAAAGTTCACTGGCTGATCTGGGTATGGATTCACTGATGGGCGCTGAGATTAAACAAACATTAGAAAGAAACTTCGATATAGTTTTATCAGCACAAGAAATACGTCAGTTAACATTTGGGGCCTTAACTCAGATGGACAATGGAGCCGCAAGGGCTGAATCTGCGACATCTCCTCAAACTACTAGTCCTAGCGCATTTGGCGATGGAACTCAAGTTGTATTTAGTTCCGAACTTATGCCTACCGAAACTATTGTTCGCTTAAAATCGAAAGCGCCCGTCGATTCCAATAAACGGCCACTATTCATAGCATCGCCTATCGAAGGTTTCGCGGATCCCTTGAAAAATTTAGCTGAACTTTTGGATTGTCCTGTCTACGGTTTACAATGCACTGCAAACGCTGATTTAGATACAATACAATCATTGGCTAGTTTTTACTTAAAGGAAGTACGCAAAATACAGGCTAAGGGTCCATACGTAATTGCTGGGTACTCGTTCGGTGCCGCGGTAGCTTTTGAAATGGTAATAAACTTGCAATCGCACGATATAGTTTCCAATTACATTGCCTTGGACGGTGCTCCTAAATATGTCAGTTGGAACACTGCAACATTCAGGGACCGCCATAGTATGGACGATGGCGATAATTACGATTACGGCTTAGCTTACTTCGCCATGGTTGTCGCTAATATGGATTACGCTTCCGTTGTGAAAATGATACTCGATAAACCGACCTGGGAAGAGAAATTGACGAAGTGTGCCGAAATGGTAGCGCAGGAGATTAAAAAACCCATAGACTTGGTAAATAAATATGAAATTTTTCCGCAAGTTTACACATTAAATATATTAAATTTTTGTTTTCCTGTTCTTTGTCTAATAGATTAAGCAAGCTGGCGAGATTTTCTATAAGAAATTATCGGCTGGCCATAATTACAAAGCTACCACAAAAATAACATGCCCAGTTACGCTGGTCAAGCCAAGTGAAAATTATGTACAACTTGAAGAGGACTATGGCTTCAATGAGGTAGCTAAGAATTTCTTAATCATTTGAAAGAATGAGTGAAATATATAAACTTGTATGTATTTATTTCCAGATATGCCAAAAACCAGTAAAAGTTTTTACCGTAGAAGGTAATCACCGCACCTTCCTGGTAGAAGAAGCGTCACTGAAAACAATTGAAAGCGAATTAAATCGGTTAACTGCTTAAATAAATACAAAGAGAATCAATCGTTTATCGCTATAAAAATATGCGCGAGCGCACAATTAACAAAACAATGACATAACTCGAAAATATTAGATTTTTTTAGATATAAAATTTAATAAATACCGTCATCATCATTTGTTTTAGCTATTAAGAAGTAAAAATTTAAGAAAATCATAAAGTAATAAGAATATATTGCATTAATATTGCATGATTGACTCATTATAAATATTAAACTGATATGAAAAACAGTTTTAGAGCAAAAATTAACCAACGTCCTATTTAGATTTATGGATTAGAAAACCAGAACGCAGGTCCACATAATAAATGCATTTTAGCAATCCCGATGAATTGTTTTGGACATGTTTGCTAGATAACGGAGTACAGTACATAGAGCATACATGAGCATTCCTTTTTTTTTTTTGTTTTTGTAATTTAAAATTTAAACTAATATCTAAAACGTAAAGAATAAAAAAAGAAAATCGCTTATCAATGTTATCTTTAAAATGAAATCTTCTTTAAAATTTTCAGTACGTTTTCTTTTTTTGGTAAAATTTTCTGGTTGCCTTGTATATAATTTTCCTTAAAATCGAAAGATTGAAACACATAAAGTCTTATTAAGTTTAAGTTTCGTTTTTAAACCAATTAATTATTGCATGGTTAAATGAAAAAAGAAATTGCTTATTTTTCATTTTTTAATAATTAATAATATTTATTGGGTTATTTATAGTAGTAATGCCCTTGTCTAATTGCTAGAGAAAGGCGAATTTTGAAAAAAATATTTCTGAATGAAGAAAAATTTAAAAAGAAGGTTAACACATTTAAATAACCTTTACATGAATCTTGTATCTATTGAATAACAGAACAAATAAAACCTATATCTCAAAAAAAATAAAAGTTTATTTTATTTTCCTTAAACTCATATTGATGCTTAAGTTTATGTTTATTCTGAATTTAATATCAAGATTGAATTTAGAGAATATATATATTTCAGTCGGCGATTCTAAATATTCTCTCTGCACTTCTCTCTGCAATTTATAATCATATCCGTTTTTTTCCAATTTTCGGTCTAAACCTTTTTTTTGTCTTGCTTTATGAAAGGAGCGTTGAACTGTTTGTTGTTTCTTACACGTTAATATTTTTCATTTTTTGAGCATACTTTTAGGCTTTTTTTCTTTTACAAGATCCCTTAGTAAATAATATGAAAAGTACACATGGCTTTCATGTTTTTTATGACTTTATTGATTGTTTATTATCATTAACAAAATTTATATTTATTTTATATATATTTAGTTATCATATCCTATGCCTCAACATTTGCTATCGAAGCTAGAGATAGACAAAGTTTTAAAATCACATTCGTCAATAGTCGTCAATTTTTCCGACAAACATGAAAAATTATTCATGTTGAACTAACAAGATCCATATAAAATTGTATCTCCGAAGTTTGTTTCTAGTTACTACAAAAACTACAGTGATTCTCCTTTAGTGATCCAATATCTTTTGCTTAAGCTTATGTTTATATAAGTATTATATATTTTAATCACTAGCGCTTTTTTATCTGACTCTACCTGTGGTATTGTGATATTAAGTGTGCATAGATATTTGCAACACTGAGCACGATTTGAGATAGATCCGCCTTTTATTATATCAATCGCTCGTTTGCCGGCCTAACGCTTGTCCATGTGTTCTTGCATTTAATAAGAACTGTTATATTTTGATTTAGAGACAAACACTATTGAAAATGAGTTCGATCAAATCCTTCCATTAAGCCTTACAGAGAAAAAAGCGACAAATAATTGCGAGTTTTAATATTTCTGAACAAAAATCGATAGAAGATAATATTTTTTTTAATCCCTACACTTGTTTTGTTTCAGAAACAATTTCTGAGCTAATGATTTGGTTTACAAATGTATTGTGATAAATTGTAACTAAGTATTGTGATAAGTTTGCATAAATCTATTTTTTAAACTTCTCCCCTGCCGCATAGCCGCGTAAGTAAGAATATCAACTATCAAGTTGGTGTTCGCAGCCACCGTTTGAGCGTAATTGTCGTCGATTGATCACAAACTCACTTTGCGGCCACTCCCTGTGTTATTCATTTTTCCCACTTCTTTCTGACGATCATATTTTTATACGTAGAGGCGACAACCACTGAGTGGCAGGAAGAAAAATATAAAGATTGTCATTTAAGTGGCAACAAAGCATATATATTTTGGAGATTTGCTCTGTGGATAGATGAAGAATTACTTTAAGTTGGGTAGTGTATTTAAAGTCATCCTCATCTGACCACAAGCTTTGAATATGTGCAGCAGAGTCGATAGGTGCAATACAGTCGATACACTTAAAATTTAAAAGAAAAATTAATCGGATTTTCGTTTCAAGAAAACGTACACGAAACATTTCATTTCTGTTTAACCTGTTGATGAAAGTGTCACTATCGGGACTATATTTTTGTCTTAATTAGGATAGAATATTGAAATATTCTCTTCTGGACGACATTTTATTATTAGGTCATCTTATTATGCCGTCTGTTAAAAAAGGTCTTAAATAAAGTAAATAAAAATTCATTAATTAAACGGCCCCCGGTATCACTATTTAGGAATCCGTAAAAACAAACCAATTTTGAAATTGCTTCAACTCGAAAACTCGACGCGGTTATCCTTATTTGCTAATTCATAATATTTTTTTGAAAGAGTCATCATGTTTCATAAGCTTACTCGAGTTACCTGCGTATATTTTGAAAATTTTACCGATGGGAAACGAAATTTTCTCACGTTTTATAGAGAGACGCAATTTGATGTTTCCCACGGTATTTATTTATTCAAATCGAATTAAAACTGTTTTCCACCCACCTCCTGGAAATTTAAGTGTATAAAGAAGACAAACTTATGATCATGTTAAAGCAAACCTTGGATTGTGATGACTTAAGTAAAGAATCAGACATCTTGGTGCAATAATCTTGTAGCGATTATTAATGAACGCATATTGAAAACTTTTCACACCTTTTCTACTTTTTACCGATTATGGAGATTTTTGTAAGAAATTCATAGACATTTCTACAGTCGTCACGGAAGCACCATAGACATCACAGACTATATATATTCTTGATCGGCATCAAATCCTAAGTCGGTGTAAGCATGTCCGTCTGTCCGTCTGTTCGTCTATGCAATGTCTGTTGTAAATATTCTCTTGGAATTGTGTTTGGAATTGGCCTATGCTTTTCGAAGGACACGCCTACGTCACCCATGTGCCTATACGACGAAAACTTTTGTTTTGAAAATAGAAGAAATCGACTGTGCGCACTCCATATTATAGAGCATGAGAATTTTGTTCTTTTACTTCTTTTGTGTTTTTTTGGGGTAAACGGTGATGGGTATAAAAGATTCGGTCCCCACTGAATTTAATTTTCTTACATAATAAAATTGATTTAGAATTTATTCATATTTGTTGCAATATTTGATGCGAACATGACTAAATCACTTGTGCTGCGCATGCAGATACGTTGACTAAGTTAAGCATGATGCAGTAATGCATAACTGTTGATGCCTTGGGAACAATTTTTATAATATTATACCTTTCAATTTTGTTATTTCACTGTTTATATATGTAAACAATTCGATCATTTTTGTAATTAACAATTCGTTTTGATTTAAGTAATAATTTATTTAATAATGAACTTTTACCAACCAGCGTTTAGAGATGTACTAATTATATCATTCAATTCGTAATATTCAGAAATAAGTATCGAAGATCCCATCGAATAAAGTATAAGGTTTTGATATCAATTTTAGAATGGTTTTTTGAATCGATTTAGGGCTGTCTGTCCGTCTGTCTTTCTGATGGTGCCAGGATGCAAGTTTTGAGGTATTTTGAGAAAATTTGGCCCAAAGAAGAACGTGATTGAAAATGGTTCGGATCGTGCTATTTTTTGACAACTCATCCTATTACGGGTTACGCGTGTAACTGTTCCCAAGAAAACTGAACCTATAATAAAAACGCCTAACATTCAGTATGTGTTGATGAAAACTCGTTCATACTAACAATTTCAGGCAAAAATTAATCTCAGAGAGTTTTCACATTGGTTTGGTTTTTTGGATTCCAACTCATATAAGGATTCTAATGAAAAATAATGCGTTATATGCCAAAAATGAAATGAGAATTTGTTTTTGTAGTGTAGGGTATTTGATGTCCCACTTTGCCGGATTACAGCACTCCTACGTATTTTTTTGCCGTTTTTTTATTAACTATTATATGGAAGATTGGAGCATTTCTTATACAAAACAATTAGAAACTCAGTAGTGGGATGCGGTGCTACGTCATTTCGTGTAATATAGTTTTTCATAGAACGAATCTTCAGCGTAAGCCTTTATACGAGTAGTGATCGAAATCACTACTCTACTACTGATTCCAGCCAGATTATTTGCAAGGGCGTTCATAAAAAATTGTGACCTGCAGGTTGAATACAAGAAAGCAAGTAGACATACAGGCTGGACACAGGACAGACACGTTTAGATCGATGCAAAAAGTGATTCTAGATGGATCGATAAAATAAATGATGGGTCTATCTCAACTTCTTCTGCATGTTGCATCATAGTCATGCAAGTCATATAGACCTTAACATATAAGAACATTGCAGTCGGACAAGGTACAATATCAAGGACAATATAACGATTCATAATGACTTCTCATAATATGGCGTTGCGTGATGACCGGTCGTAAAATTGGTTCGATCCGTGCATTCGTCCGTGGATCAAAAGATCTCTGTATATCAAGTTTTCTCAAAACCGATTCGGAACTGACAACATATGGACATATGGATAGACTGGTTTCAAGTGGTTTAGAAAATAATTCTGTATTGATTGCTACAGTAAAATCCTCTTGGTCTGTTTTAAGTCGTTTAATGTACCCTTATTCACCACCGTGCACCACAAGTGACGTAGGGCAACAAGTTAGACTTCAGCCCGAAAAAATTTAATTATGTTATTAACGATTAATAATTAAATATCAAAATGCTAGATCAATAAAACAAAACCCATAGAGATAATTAAATGAAATCAGTTGAATTTGGTCTTGGGATACGATTTTCTATGAAAAATATTTGGCTTTGCTTCATCAAAGAAAAAGGTTTGAAATTTTTTCAATTTCTTGAGAAAATCGCTGAGCAATATAAGAGTACTTCGGAATATTAAAACTTCAAACTAAAATCTCTGCAATAAAGATAAGAAGAAAAAATTTATTTTTATTATTCTCTGAATGGGCGGATGGGCAAACAGGCAATTTCGATGTGCAAACTCATTCGAGATATACATAAGTGCTCTATACGACTTTCGATACATATTTCTATGCGCTATAAGTACTTGAGATATCTAATATATCTTTAGGGTGAGGTAAAAATGCAAGTTTCTTCATTGCACTCGTATTTTTATAAACAGTCATTGCCATGCATTTAATTGTTGGCGGTTGGCATATAATTCTAGCCTATAAGCGATTAGATTACATTTATTGAATTTATATAGTTGTACAATTCCGTTAATAAACTTTGTATATATAATTTTGTTTCATTTGCTCTAGAAACAACTCTGCTTGTTGCAAATCCAACTAACGTTGCGCTGCTGAGTTAAAGAAATCATTTGAAATTGAAGATTTAATAACCGGTTTCTTTATAATTTACAAAAACCATTTATTCCATTAAATCCAAGATTTTGGAATGAACTTTCGTAAAAACAGCCTTTCCATTGACGAGCAGGCCTTCATATGCCCTGAGATAATTATCAGAACAAGTATACAATGTACGCAATAAAATGTTGCTGATTTATTATTCAAACATTTAATAACAAGCAAACGCCATAATTTTAGAGTATTGTGCGATAATTAATTTACAAGTCAATCGGCTAAAGGAAAATTACTTTTAATAAAGATGTAAATTTATGATAAATTTGGAACTAAAAACAATTAAAAATACTATAGCGGGCTACGGCGCACCACGAAATACCCTACAAGTAAGGCGCTACATGGAAAATCATCGATGAAGTGTTTTATGAGAAAGTTGTCCCAATAGATCCAAAGTTTTCATGCCACTTTAGAATGCGAAACACTATTACTTAGGCACTTTTGTCGAGAAATTTTTGCGAATTGGAATTTCAAGAAAGTGGATCAATCCGAAACACTTCCAATAGCGGTCGTCCTTGGGACAAAGCACGTCGATGTGTGTGTTTCATCAAAATTTCACAAAAATTTAAGCATGTTGTTTGAATAAAAAGAAACAAGTCGGACTGATGGACGCACAGGCAAGCTTAGATCGATATACTAAGGCGAGTCTATCGCAAGTGCTTCTGTTGCCCAAACTTTACATGCCTTTGCCGCACAAGTAGTGTAGAGAAGAAGAGTGTTTGTACTCACGCCACAAGTTAGTGAGCTATTAATAAGATGGTATATCGAAGAGCCAATTATATGTAATAATGACACGCCCGCATTACTTGATGAGATAAGCTTTAATGTCCCTAACCGCTTCTCCAGGCACTTTATCTTGACTAAGCTTACTCAATGTAAATACAACTATGCGTTGTTTAACGTGCTCAGAGTTGTTTGCAGAAACTTAAATGATGTCTATCACTTATTCTCATTATCGGACTCTTTAAAGCCTATTAAAGCGACTTTGCTTAATATGCGCGATTTATCTATGTCGTACTTAAACTAACATTTCATTCTTAATATCTCATTTTTTCTTTATTTAAAATTATATTGTGTTGTTCAGGTGTCCGAAGCCAAGCTTATGCATGTTTGCAATGGTTGAGGGTTTCGCTTGCAACCCGAATATGATCTTGTTACGGGTGGGCTTCAGTGCTAGCTGTGTACATGCTTTTTTTTTTAGTTTACACGTTTCTATGCGTTACAAACATTTTGTGAAGTCTAACAGAGTAACGAGAATCGCCGCTCCTATGGCCTATGATTCTCAGCCATGCACAATTTCAAATATTAAGTAGCTACAATATTTGTTTTGTGCTCATGCCTCTACGCCCTTCCAGACGGCCGTGCACTAATCAGCGTAGAAGCACATATTCAACATATTCCACATTTTCAAAAATCTTTTTCAAAAAATCGTCTATAAAATACGCAGTTTTTCGCTTTTTAAATAGACTTTATTAGCTCACGTTGACGACTTCAGCATTGGGTATGCGGTCTGTCAACGATATTTTTACAATTCTACGGCAACAGGACATCTGAAAGGCTTCCAGTTTGTTTATTGTATTGATTTTTATTGTGTAAGAATTGATTACAAAAGATTTTTAATGGCGCCTCGGTTTAATTCTTGATACCGTAGACCATACTTTGCTCTCAGATTGGGCTAATTATCATTTTCTAGAATGCTCTTTTGCCTTTTTTTTCATAATGTATGCAACACTCAAAAGGAGAAGTTGAGCGTGAGATTCTGAATTGATTAAGTCATGTCCGTCCGTCTGTGTGGTGTTTGTTGTTAGCACTCCCCTGGTCGCAAAAGTGGAGATATCGACTTCAAATTGTGTAAAAACATTGGAAATTTTTGCACGCATGTTGGTATTGAAAATGGGCCAAATTGGTCAGAGCAGAAGCCCGCAGTGGAGCTTAAACTGAACGCAACTTTGTTTTTCTTAAGGAAAATTTGTGGATTTTTGCTCGTTACTCTGAAATTATGAAAGTTAGAAGGGTGATTATTTTCGCATTCACTTTACGAAACACCCTACTCTTGCCATGCTCACACCAAATTACAAGTGATTAAAATTTAGTTTCTTCACTTTTTTGAAATCTTATGCCTATTTATCATAAGGGCAACAAGACGGAGTGTTTAAAACTATTTTGTACATTCCTCAAATGAAGCTGTATTATCTGCCTAAAAATGGGGTAAATTCTAAAATGAATATTTTAAAGTCCGCGACCTGGTGAATTAATTTTTTCTTAATAATGCTAGCGATATGGATATCAAATGAAAGAGCTTGGGGAGTAGGCTGCGAAAGGTGTAGTGGTGAATACGCCGTAGTGGTGAGATTCGCTCCTCGTCGAATATACCTTTCTTATTCGTACTTAGTTAATATTATTCAACTGTTATCCATAATTAAAATGATTCCCTCGGAGAGTGACAACGGAGAGTGCAATGTAATTTATTTATTCAACTTTTTTCAACTATACAGTGAATGTAGTTAGGAAAAATTATCATGTTAAAAATTCGCGTAAATAAAATCATTTCAAATTTTTTTCTGTAAGTTGACGACGTTGTATTGGTGCACACGGATATCGAAGACTATTTGTTACTAGGTGGCTTTAAAGCTACAACTTTTCTTTAATTATCATTCGGAATACTTTGTATTTTTAAAGCGAAATAGTTAGTTGAATAGACAGTTTGGATTAAATTAAATACCTTAAGACCTTATGTTTATGTTCCAAAACATCGAAAAAGTTGAAGGGCTTCAAGGCCTCTTTCGACAGAACGAAAAACTTACTATTTGAAAATGCGAACTATTGGAAATTATGGACACTTGAATTGCTTGACTTAAGAAGTGAAGAATGTGAAAGCACGAGTTTCTAGATAAAAATGTGACTCGTCAACGCGGTCTAAAATTAATTTATTTGTCAATGATTTTAATATTTTCTGGTCACTTCCGTCATAACAAACCACATATCAGACTATGTCGCCATAGAAGGGTTTGCTTTCATCGGCGCCCCCATGTATGGTGTGGTCTCAAAATAGATCTGTGTGATCCACATTCCGTATTGTTGATTTACTATGAACAAAATTTTTTTTGGACAAGAAGAATTGCAAATTAAGCCTTTTTACCATAGAAAGATTTAATTTGCGTAGGAAAGGTTGTACGGCAAGGGGTTCAAAAATTTTTCCCAACTAATTCAAAGTATTCACACCAATTTGAAATGCGGAAGTTCTATTACATAGCAACTTTTTTCGAGACATTTTGAAAATTGCAATTTTTCCCCATATAACAACTTTTCAGAGCGGGACGTTATGCAGGGAGTGGTTGCAAAAGTGTACTCATCCGAACTATTTTCAATTTTTCGTCCTTAAACCTTAGGAAATTTTAAAAATTGCAAAATGTTTTCATGTAACGACTTATCAAAACAAGCTATCAAAAAACTGTTCCGTTCTGAACAACTTTCAACAGCGTTGGTTCTTGAGTCAAAACAGGTCAGCGTATCAATTTTCATCAAAATATCTCAAAAATTATGATCCGTAGGTTGAACGCAAGAATATATTTAAAGATTTTAAACGGACAGACAGACAGACAAGTTTAGATCAATGATCGAGAATCATTTTTTTTAGAATCGATCGAAATAGTTTTGAATCGAACTCAATTTCTCTATCCGTCTATCGGTCTGTCGAATATCGAGAATCATTTCCTTCAGAAGATGAGAGTAAATCGCACGGTGGACTTCATCTCAAGTATTGGCGAATGTTACACAAGCCTAATATACCTTGTACCTTGTGGCGTAGAGTATATAATTATGCGCCGTTCTAGTAATAAAGGAAATAATTTGTTAAAATTTCATTGATCTACGGCTCATTAATCTCGAAAAATACGCAGATTCGTTAAGGATTACTACAACCAAATGTCATATGAATTAACTCGCTTTTGTTAGTTTTGTTACACTTGATAAAAGCTAGAAAAACTAATAACCGGAAAATTGTTATTTAAAAGCAACGGCACGAAAAAGTGAATGGGAAAACATCACCTTACACGCTTTCAAATAAGAAATGGAACAATCCGTAATTGAAGGCGAATAAGTGATGCTTTATAAATATGAAATAAGCAAATATTTTGCTTGACGTGTATTGTGTTTAGTGTTTAATTGCATTGCCTTTATTAAAAAGTAAAAATCTATGATCGACATAAACAGCGCAGTAGATTTCGATTCCATTCGAAATTTTGCGTTAATTAATTTATATTTTAATTACAAAAAAATTTATAAGATGATTAAACTTTTTCTCATATTCTTAGCTAACGCAAATGAATTAATTGATAATCCGATTAAATATCTAGTAGAGAGATTAAGATGTATATATACATATATATACATATATATATATATATATATATATATTATATTCATTCAAATAAAATTGAATTATTTCCTAGGTAATGTATAACGATTTCGCATGATGAACATCAAAAAGCGCAAATGTTTAAATAACGATAGCATTATTAGCTTATTTACTACGTTTTAGAAAATAACTTCTTTAAAAAACTTTTTTCATAATTCTTGAATTGTTTGTTGTTTATTTAGATAACTATTAAAGTAAAACAACTAAAGATAAATCCCTGCAAAGCTTGTGTTGATGTTTCATTTTATATTTTTTAAAATATCTTTATAGTCGAAATTATATGAAAGCAATAAACTAAAAAGCTATTATCGTCTACGCTTAGGGACGAACATTTGATACGCGACAGCTCAAATCGAGGCTCATTTTTTCACCGACCTGTTCGATCAATATTTTTCTTAAGCTGTGAGTCGCCAATTATTAATTATTACACTACGTTCTAGACGTGTTTGCAAGCAGATTGAGGCAATTTTTTCATTACGTCTTCCTTTGCATCGAGTTTTAGGCCATTACTGCTGAAGAATGATAAGCTATAAGGAAGTAAGTGAGTGTTTATCGTTTATCTCGTGCCTATTTTCAGACTTGCTCTTTGACCAATAACAGGGGTGTTTGCAACATCCAGGTAGAAGCTTCATTATCATCAGCAGCATCCGATCCTGAATCAAATCACGCATGTCTGTCCGTCCGCCTTATTATATGTCTGCACTCTCGGCCGGAAAAATTACGAGATTGTTGCGTGCGGGTTAGTATTAAGAACAAGTCCAACCGGTCAGACATGATCACGGTATAACATAAACTGAGATCAGATCTGCTTTTAAAAGCGAAAGATATGAACTCTTTACCCCTTACTCATTGTGAGATATTAGATATACTTTCTTTCGTTTGTTTTTTTACCACTTCTTCTCGTACGACGGTGTATTAAGTTTGTATTCATATTGACTACAAGGCTTGAACGATATTTTGGAAACCATATATGTATTTTATAGAGGTGGTTAGGACATTTCTATACCCTACATCGGCAGTTCGTGCAGACGTAAGAAATACGTAAGGGCGCATAAAAATAGACTCATCTTTCATTGTATCGATCGATTAAGAACCGTCATCTTCTGAATCGGTCTAAGCCTGTCTGCTCGTCTGCCTGTTCTTCGATCTGATGTCTGTCCATGTACATTTGTGTTCAAGTTATAGGTTACAATTTTTGAGATATGTTAATGAAATTTGACTTGTTTTGGCTCACGGAGGAAAGCTATTGAAAACGGTTCGGATTGATCCACTTTCTCGACTTCTCCCCGTATAACGCCCTCTTCGTTATATGGAAAAAATTCTAATTTTCAAAATTTCTCTACAAAAGTTTCGCAATCTAAATTGGTACGAAAACTTTGGACCCATTAGGGCAATTTCTTGAATCCCCCTCTCATGTAAGGAAAACTTCATATGAAAAGTTCATAATGACAAAAAGGTCTAATTTTCAATGCTTCATGATGAAAATCATAATAGTAATTTAAGACACATAAAAATAACTGTACCAAATTTGGACCATCTCAATCAATTTTTTGGATCCTACCCTATGCATAGATTTTGACGAAAATTGATTCTTTTTAGGGCAGATAAGTCTAAATTTTAATATATTATGATATAACTTAACCCATAATAGTACACGTCTATTTTTGAATCCTATCCCATAAAAGAATTTTTATAAAAATTTTTGTTTTTTAGGGCAGAAAACTTCAAGTTTTAATATTTTATGATGAGAATGTATCCATGGGCACAACCATTCTTACGGAAAATAAATCTTTATTTGCAAAGAGGTCTAATTTTTAATACAATAGCACTACTAATAAATTTTGTAATAGTAAATTTTTTGTAATAATTGGGTATAATTTCTATACTCTAAGGCAAAAGGTAAGGATTGCGTTAGACAATGTGACGTAGAGTATTTAAAAGTCGGCTTAGCACTACTATAATTTTTTCACTTGTTTTTAAATGTAGAATTTATCCAATTGGTATTACAATGTTCGTTATTTTCAGAACAGAAGCTTCTTGCATAATTCACAGGAAAACCAATGTCCTTTAATATAAAGTCTCACACTATGCGGGAATTCGGCTTCTATTCTCTGGTTCAGTCCAATTATATTCTCTTCCGTTGTCATTATATAAAGACATTTTATTCGAGCTGAACATTCAATAATTCGAGATAGGATAATATTTATATGTATATATATATATATATATATATATATGGTATATACAGTATGTATATACGTAATATATATATGGATGGTATATATATATAATGTATATAATGTATATAATGTATATATATGTATATATATATAGAACGGACAAGACTCTGATAAAAACAAACTAAGAAGCGAGAAGCTTTTAGTGATTTCCAATTTTTTTAATCACTAATAAAATACACATGGAACGTATGTTGTAGAGCTAGCAATATGTGTATACACAGTCAGCTACATAAGTACACGTACAATAAACAATTTCTAAATATTATTAAAGTTGTTTAAGAAAAAATTTTTTTTAACATAAAAAATTTTAACGCATAGGCGTTAAGCTCGACTTCAACTCAGCAGAACTCTTTGAAGAGTTCTTCATGTTAAACACACTTATTGACGCTATTATTAGAATGGTTTTCTTATTTATCTAAGCAGCGTCTTAAACGATTTTTTGCTTTAACTCGTTTTTTTTATAAGAGTGAGAAATTTATGATTGTATGTACACTTACACTTTTCACTGTGTCAACAAAATCATAACAAAAAAAAAACAAAAACACTACAGTTGGCTAAGGGGCAGCATGAAATACCCTACATCACCCAACAATTGTTGGGTTGTGCGAGAAGTGTTTGAAAAGATCGAAAACATCTTCGTTCTCGTACGGAAAGACGTCAGTGTGCCAAAATTTCAACAAAATAAATCAAAAATTAGGGCCGGTAGGTTGAAAATAAGAAAACAAAACGGACAGGCAGACAGACGGACAGATAAGGTTAAATCTTATTTATATAACAATTTTACAAAATAATTCGTTGTATGGCAATTGGTTGAAAAAGTGGGCCGATCCAAAACATTTTCAGTAGCGTTTGTCCTTGATCCAAAATAAAAATAAAAATATATCAAATTTCATCGAAATATCTCAAAAAATGTGGCCGGTATGTTGAACGAACGCAAGAAAATAAAACGGACGTAAGGACAGCCTCAGATCTTTCAAGATGTTGCCTATATCCGTGCAAACTTAATATACCCTTGTACCAAAAGTAATGTTTGGTATAAACAAAAAAAAAAAAACAATTTTTTCTTATTCACGGTCATAAAAAGCTTTCCGTTCCTTCGATGTCATAATTGTAAGTATTACTCCTACTAATATATAATTGTTTTGCATTCTTTTCTAAGATTTAATTATATATCTCCACCTATGCCTTCTTAATCTTATCACTCAATATTCGCTTATTATTATTGCGTGGCGCTATTGTTTTTAATTGAAATATTTAAATGAATTACAATGAATTTTTTTTTTTTTTTTTTTTTAATATTATATTTACATTGAAAATTATGTCAAATGGTCAAATGGTGTTTCGTTTCGTTTAAGACGTGGCACGACAAACGAAACTCATTAATATTCATTAACATATTAAATATATGTAATAAACTAGTTAGTTAATTTTCGGATGAAATAGGTTATTTGAAAGGCATACTAATTAGATAAGTAACTAACTGTTCAATATAATTAATGAATACGGCAGAATAATTATAATGTCAACGATTTGTTGTTTTATTAATTCTTAATTAAGTTAATCATTCGAGAGAACATTATACGATCAGTATAAGGGAACGTATAAAGGTTTATATCCAATTACAGTTCTTAAGAAAAAATTCTAAGTAATTTGACAAAGTCAATTTTTGTAAATTTAAGAAAGCAATACAAACATGGAGGGGACGTGACCCACATTACTACGCTTAATAGAGCTATTCATACGGTAGTATGTATGCCAAATAAGGTGTTACAGGGGAAGGCGTCAAGAAAATGTTTTGATCCGAATAACGTTTATACTTGGGTTAGAGAAAATCGATGTCTCAGCTATTGCTGCCTGTGGGTTAAGTAAAAGACAGAAGACAGACACACGGACAGACAAACCTAGATAACTTCAGAAAAGGGTTCTGGGTGTATCTGAAAAAGTTGCATATATCCGCATCTACTTAAAGCATCTTTGTAGCACAAGCCTTGTAGGGTATAATAATTTCTGTAACATCAAAGCTGTTGAAGGTTCATTTTTCCATAGTGAAACCGAAGCAATAATTAAAGTTTTAGAGAGAAACCAGTACTCAGCATACCTATCACCATCTGCAAATGCTTCATTTCATTTAATATGTCGAAGTATGCTATCACCTACCGATTGTCCTTGAGAAATATTAATAATCGCAATCTTTTTCCATCCAACGATTTTTTCAAAATTACACATCGTGCGGGAAGTAGGTGAAATCCATTTATATTATCTAAACATAATATCGAAATGCATCGAGTATTTGTGACCCGCCAAAATATATGATCATGCATCAGAAGCACAGATGGACAGATATTTCTAATTGTTGTAAAATTAAATCAAAAGAAAAAAAAAAAAAAAAAAAAAAAAATTTATCTAAGTTTCGTGTGCATATATGTGTATGATTGACGATCTAAATTGATTTAATTTTCAACGAAAAGAAGCAATAATAAGTTAATAAATTATATATAAATGTTGTTTTATCGAGAATCGCCGCGTAGTTCTCTTGAAAACTTCATTTAAAATGCATTTTTTGTAAAAACACGAATGAAAGGTGTGAAAACAAGTAAAAACTTTTTAGTCGGGGAAAACCGGCCATTAAATGAAAATACTACTCAAGACTACATGGTCCAGATTTCGTGCACTTGAATTTTTTATCACCTTATTATTATGAAATCTTTCTTACCATGGAATATTAAACATTGGATTAGGTGTCTGATATGAAGGCTTAGCTTTCGTAAGAAACCTTCTATATAGGGAGGTATTCAAAACATCAGATCATCCGATCTATATTTTTCACATCAATTAGTCGTGTCAACTTTGTCAAGAAATTTAAAAAATTACAAATTCTTTTCACATGATATTGATGAACTGTTTTAAAATTAGTCATTACATGGAGAGAGTCGTAAAAATAGATCGATCCTTTTCAACAGGGCTGAAAAAGCCAGTATACCAAATTTCGTGTTCATGTAACATGTTTCAGAAAATGCGATCTGAAAAACACTCGGACATATTATTTACAAGAAGGACATACGGACCGACATGCTCAAATCGATTCAGACGGTGTTTCTAAACCGATTAGTATAATAAAAGCTAAGTCTATCTTAAGCCTTAAGCCTATCTGGATATTACATACATCCGCGTAACCTTACAAGGCTAACGCGACATAGGGTTTAATTATTGGAGTTATAAGGCGTGCAGTTTTAAAAAAGTGCACTTAAAGATTCAAGTACCCGTATACTGCCATACAATTATATTTGAAAACTAAAATTCGAAAATTTTTTATTTATTTAGAACATTTAAGCCCTTACCAAAATGGAGTTGATTTTTTGAAAACAGTGTAGTGGCTTGCCCCCTCAACAAAGGCCTTTGATGACGATATCTTTTATGGGTATGGATGATACAAAAGGTGTCGGACGTGCTAGGAAGACATGGAAAATGATACAAGGCATGCCAAAGCGATTACAATTGATAAAGAAATTGCGCCAAATAATACTCGTATCTGGCTTAACGATTTTTACTAATGTTTTGAAGGTGAAGAGTTGTGACCAAATTTATGCTGAAATTGTTGACGTCTGTCCGTCTATTTGGCTGTGTGTTGGCACCTTCCTGGTCGCAAATATGAAGATAGCGACTTCTAACATTGGAAGTTTTTGCACGCAGTTTGGCGTTGAATGGGTCGCAGCGGAAGCGCGCACTGGAGCGTAAACTCAACCCAACTCCGTTTTTTTAACAAGAATTTTTCGATTGTTGCTAGTTATTCGGGAATTATAAAAGTGAGAACGCTGAAGTTTTCCACATTTATTTTACGAAGCATTTTACTCTTTACGTGCAAAAAATAGAATACCCCGGCCTTGCCCACAAAAATTTACAAGTGATTAAATTTTAGTCTTTCACTTTTTTGAGGTTTTTTGCTTATTTATCATAAGACTATTTACTACAATCTGAATGAAGATATATTATCTGCCTAAAAATGGGTTAATATTACAATGAATATGATAGAGTCCGCCATCTGGTGGATTAATTTTTTCTTAATAATACTAGCGATATGGGTATCAAAAAAAAGAACTTGAAAAGTAGAATGCGAGAAATATAGTGGTGAGCCTGAGAGATTCGAATACGTTTGTTCTGATCTTTTGAATGCAATTTTAAACCCTTCACCACTTGTGATAGAAGAATATATTAGTTTCGTGTAGATGTATGCAAATCCTAGGAGAACTTGAGATAGACCCACCTTTTATTATATGGGTCGATCCAGAATCAGTTTCTTAATCGCTTTGCTACACTGAAGAGTTTTTCCCCGACGACGGAAAATTGAAAATGTTTCGGATCAGACTGCTTTCTCGAACACTAACCCCTTATTTTGAAAAGTCATTACATGAATAACGGTACTAAAAGGACTAGCGTAGGGTATTTAACGATAAATCTCAGCCAACTATGGTATTATTACTTGTTCTTATATATATATATATATATATAGCTTGTGGCAATAAGTAAATGACATTAAATTGTAAATGAAGACAGTAACATTTAATTCTTCCCATGATTCTCATAAAATCCCGTAACGCTTATCGGGATTTTATTTGTTATGAAATGAGATGTCCGATTAGGATTAACGAGATTAATATAAGTTTTAGGAAAAACAGACTTAAACGATTTTTAGTTGTAATAGGTTTTATTATTGCCTTGCAAAATCTTACACAAAAGCAATGACAACAATAAATAAATGAAAAGAAAAACTGTTATTTGCTTAAAAGATTAACAAAATTATCTTAATTTTTTAATTTAGTAAATACATATATATTTAGTTCAAATAATAAAAGCAATAAAATAGTGAAATATAGACTCAAGGATAACATTTATTGCAATTAAATTATGAGCCATAACAATTTTGCTTTTATTTTGCTAATTACAAATAAAGATAACTAACTACGAAAATTAAACTATCTTATGAAATTATTTACCTATAAATATTTATATAATGATATATGAAAACTATTACCAGTGATAACTATTTGAACTGAAACATTGTCAAAAAGGTGAAGGTGTTATGAGAGCACAAGTTCAAATATTTACTAAATCTTTTTTATGATATGATATTTTTATTACACCTACAAGTTAAAGTACAACATGGATCAAACACACTTTTGGCAATAAAACTTTGCTAGCAAATAATACGATCCATATGATGTGTAACGAGATGTTAAGTTTTTTTGCTAAAAGTTGTACTCTTTTTATTGCTGAAAGGACTACATGAGGGGTATGTGACCAAAAGGCAGAGGTACAAATTTCAATTTTATATCAAATGAACAAATTTTGTTAAATTATTTTAGAAAAGATTTCAGTTTGGTTTCGAAAGAAGAACTCAAAACTTTTACTTTTTAAATTAATCATCGATTCTTCTTGTCTCCAAATTCCACTTCACATAACAATGACGGTACATTAAATTTTTGCAAATGTATGCAACCCCCAGAAGCATTTGCGATTGATATAAATTCTCAAAAAAAATTGATGTAAGCATGTCCGTCCATCTGCTGTTTGATACTACTTCATTTCGTTTTGCGCTAAACTTTTTTCATTTTCAGGGCATTTAATCAATGTCCTTCCCCAATCGTATGTTTTCAACGTCTTACCTTAAGCAATATGCGTAAATCTCTTCGAGTTTGCTTAAAAAGTTGCAGACTTGCTCCTTAAATTCACAAGTTTTCTTCACGATTTTGAATCGAATATTACAAAGGCTAATAGGTAGCTATAAACAAAACGAAAAGAAGGTGTTAACAGGATTTTTTTTCCTTTGTTTCATGTAAATATTCATCCCGTGTAGGATATAATCCTACACCATTTGTGGTACAAGGTTGTGTTAAATTTATGCAGATATACGCAATATCCAAAGATAGATCCACCGATCGATCCGGGATAATTTCCTAAATAGATCTAACCTTGTCTGTCCGTCTATCCGTCTTATTTTCTTGCAATTAATCGAAAGATTGAACAAAATAATAACCGAAAAATTGTTATTTGTAAGTAACGAGCACAACGAAGTGAACTGAAAAATCTGACTTAACACGCTTCATAATAAGGTATAGAATATTTAATATATGACATCGAATAACTAATCCTCTATAAATAGGATATGAACAAAAATTTCCCCACTTTACAATCTATATTGTGTGTTGTGCTTTATCGCTTGGCTTTATCGTACCCCAAACCATTTGTGTTACAGCGAATATTAAATTAATGCGCACCTAAGTAGCACCGAGAAAGGTTTAAGATAGACCCATCTTTTTTATACCGATCAGAATCATTTTCTGAATTATTTTCTGAATCGATTTAAGGTTTTCTTTCGGTTTATCCGTCTAATGGCTGGCCACGCATTTTTTGCGTGCAGCCTACAGATCACAAGTTTTTGACAATATTTTTATGGGCTTTAGTACGCTATTGATAATGGTTCGGACCGTGGCAATTTTTACCCCACTCTCCACATAATAACTTAGTTTGAAAAGTCGGTATATGAATTATATTAATCTGTAGGATGATGTAGGGTATTTAATGGTGCACACTGCCCCATCATAGCGTTTTCACGCGGTTTATATAAAACGATTTCATGTAAGCGGTCTCCTCAATATCACATTCTGAATCGATGTAAGTTTGCCTGTCTGTCGGATGTCTGTTCATGTATTTTTATATGTAACCCACAGACTGCAATTTTTGAGATATTTTGATAACATTTGCCACCGCAATGTGTTTTGTCCAACGACAAACTCTACTCACAACGGTTCGGGTTGAACCACTTTCCATGTAAAGCCACATCTTGCGATTGAACATTTGTATTAAGCAAAGTGATGTAGGGTATTTAATGGTTGGCCGTGCCCTCCTATAAAACTTTTTTGCAATTTTTGTGCGACTGCCTATTTTTTGATGATGATTTGGCAAAAATGGACGCTATGCAATCTAAAAAATAAAAGCTCTTATGTGATTACTCTGTTGTCTGTTTGTGTAGTAATTACTCTCTGACCAAGCCGAATTGACTATATTAGATCTTATTCGTGATATTTTCTTCTCCCACAAAAATAATGTGCTCAGCAGGGAGATATTGAGATTCGTGTCTATTTACAACTTTTATGGATTGCAATAAAGTTCCATTGGACTATCTAGGCCTAAACTTCCGTTCAGATGCTCGCAGTGCACTTGCAAAATTGCTAATCACCTAGCTATGTCCTAGCCATCCCACATGATGATGATCACAACGTCTTATCTGCTCCCTTATATGCCCTTATGGGTTATATGCCTCAGGCGAATAATAATAGGAGTTGGAAGGGTAACAGAGGTTTATTTTATGCGTGCAGCGATAGAAGTGTGAAATAATTAAGGTCAGTATTTATGTAAGAGGCCGCAACATCTTCGAATCTAGAAACTGATTTATTGACTAATTTGACTTGTAAATCCTTGGAGGCTTTTGCTTAGGTCAGTCGAAATTGAAAATTTTCTCATACCCTAACCTGTCCATAATTGGAATACGATAGCCTTAGAGCTTAAAAAACCGCAAAAAGTCCTCTCCTTGCAACACTGCATATTGATCTTCACTACGATCTATGATAAGCAACAGTAAAATTAGAATAATGGCTTCACTTTTAATAGAAAGCAAACTGTGCCCACAAAGGGTGCAGGAGTTTTCAAGTACATTCTTATTATGTTTATAAGAATTTTGTATGTTTTTTTTTTGACAATGTAAACCTAGCTTACTTTCTCTAAACTGCAAACAAATGCAACTCTGCTTAAACAAATCAAATTTTGACAATATTAAAGTAAAGGAAATAAAACAAGAGCTGTGATATATGACAGATGGGGGAGAGAAAATGTTAGAAAAAAAAAAAAAAAAAAAATTGCAACAAACAAATTGAGTACAATTAGCAAATAAAGAAGATAGGCATTAAAATCTTTTTAAAAGCGTTATTAAAAATGTGATAAAATAAAACTTAAAATATATACAAAAAATTTCACGCTTAAGCCTTTAAAGGAATTGCAACGAAAAGATATTTAATTTGCAAATGATCAAATAAAAAGCATATAATTCAAAATGAATCGAAATGCATATAAAAGAAAATTGGAACAAATCATAAAGAAAAAAATTTAATATCACTCATACGCTTCCTCGAATTGAAGCTCATATTTAAACGTTATTATAAGAGAGAGCGACTTATATATCGAATTGATTCTCATTCTCCCATTTAAGGTCAGTTGTAATATAATAAATACGAGAAAATTTATAAGCATTACCGCAAACAAAAAAAATAAAAAAAAAATAACTATCTACCTAATCACAGTTATCTATGTTTACTACGATGTATGTTGAGTGAGATTTTTATCCACATTTGAAAAAAAAAAAAAAAAAAAACAAAAAAAAAAAAAGAAAACAGAAAAAGTCAAATCAAATCATAACGAGTTGTGATAAGATTGAGCGTCATGTATATATAAAAATGAACGGAACTTAAATGTATACAAAAAGTCAGACTAACAGATGTGATTTAGATTATCGCCACCTTTACTCTAGTCTGCGTTTAGTTCTCGATTATGCGCGAGTCTGTGCTGAGATACGAATTAAAACGGTACGATAATCAAAAGAGTCTCGCGGTTTGATTATAAAGTGAAAAACCATTAGCATTAGCAAAAGTGTAACGAGTCGAATGAAATGTTATTTTCCTTCCTCTTCTTCTTTTTTTTTCCTTATTGTTTTTTTTTACATTTTTTCTGCTTTGTTCGAAAATTATTGTACAATTGATCCTTTGAAAAAAAAATATTTTAATTAAAACTAAATGCAAAAATAAAAACAAAAACAAAAAAAAAAGAGCGATCACTGACTTTGACCATTATTAGTTCTTTATCTTTTCCTACAAGAGTGAGTATTTAGTGCGTGTCCGTTTAAAGTGAAAGAACAATAAAAAACAACAAAAAAAAAAAACATATGTATATATATATAATATGTATATGTTTTTATAAATGTATATAAAACCACGAGATTTATGCCGTTTAATATCGCTTGCAATTAAGATTTTGTATTTCATTCTTCTTCATTGAAAATTTACTGTAAGATTCTTTGCAAAAAAAAAAAAAAAAAAAAAAAAAA